>NW_015783699.1:0-1360 GCF_001515625.1 Sinocyclocheilus rhinocerous | reverse complement strand
CAGCTGTTGGTTACAAGTTAAGGCAGGTAGAACTGGATTTCATTTTTCCACCAAAAGCTGTTAGTCTTTTTACTGCCTCCGTGGATTTCTTTAAGTCTTCTTTATAAGGGCAAACTTGGCATACTGTGCTACATATTCCTGGTCATTTACTCTTTGTTTGGAGGGTTTTTTCAGCTTGGTCAGCTGACAAGATTTGTTACTGCCAAGCTTGTCCTTAGATACCCTTGTTGCACCTAGTCTTTGCAATTCAAGCTTAATCTGTTACACGGGGAAAGCGCAGCCGCGTAGGAGGGAAACAACATCAATCTTACAGCTGTGGAGATGTCACGCAGCTTACCTATTTCCACCCCTGCTGTCCCGAACAGCCGTAGCGCACATGCTTTGACCTGTTTAGTAGCTCTTGTGCCCTGTTTTCAGATAAAATATTATCGAGGGAGCAGCGTGGTCTTTTGTAAGAATGCCCACGCAAGGCCTTGCCAGGTTGCGGCTGAGAGTATCGCTAGCATCGGATTCCATCCCCATGGAGAGACAGAACCAAGGAAACCAAGGGGCTGATGAATAAATAGTATCCCGCTTACTTTACTGTGAAAATGTTACTCTAGTGTGCTGTAGACTAACATGCACATGAGCAATAAAGAAAGACAGCAATAAGTATTTTTATTAGACATTAACCCTTTATAATCATGAAGACTGTTTTATTGAATTATGAGTTGAATGGAAGACAAACACTAGTAACTAAAATGCACTGAGCAATTCATCTGCACGGTCCACTAAACCGCACGCTGCAGGCTAGTAGCAAAAATATATTGTATTTAGTGCATCACGACCCACTGATAGCGTGGCACAAATTATGTCCTGCTTGCTATGGACTTATTTAAATTTGCCTATAAATACATATTTTCTTTTCTAAGTGTAGTGGATTCAGTTCTTAAATAATAAATGCAATGTATTTTTGCTACTAGCCTGCAGCACCATTGCTGGCCTTCTCATTAACAGCGTGTTTCACACACTGATGATATTCTGTACATGTGAGCTTATTATAAATATTATAATGAGATTAGAAATAATTTTGCTGTTAAGAAGGCACAAAGAAAAGCGCTTTTATTCATTATTTACTGATGAACAGAATTTGTGTGTGTGTGTGTTTGTGTGTGTGTACTGGTGCTCATTTAAATGTTCAAAATCACACAGAATCGAATGAAACGTAATGCATAAATGAAAATTACTATATATGCATAATATATAAAAGGTGTAATGGTACATATATCCGTGAATTGGTTCAGAAGCTATTATTAGATCTGTTATGCATGGGTTTATCAGGTCTCTCTCTTCTCTCCCACACACTGCAGTGTTTGAAGAG
>NW_015783698.1:0-1360 GCF_001515625.1 Sinocyclocheilus rhinocerous | reverse complement strand
CTTGAAATTGCATCATATGACCCCTTTAAATAGCTCCACAGGCCTTCAGACTGACAAATACCTAAAACTTTAGGAAGACTAATTATTATAAACTAATAATAACAAATAGATCAGGCTTTACGGGTACATTTTAAAACCACATAATGCATTTAAAACATTACACTACACACTACACCGCTCATACATGGGAAAGATTTAACCCCTCAACCCCTAACATCTGTCTTGTCAACAAGTTTGGACCAAAACTCATCCAGGCAATGAGACTGTTTGTCTTCTCTGGCTTCATCCACCATGGATTTTTTTCCCATTCTCTCCTTCTTTGGTTCACTGCTTTCTTGTTTCTGAGCCCTCATACTCTCTGGTCATGTCCCAGACCTCAAATCCCCATGATGATTTTTCCTCTCCCCTAACAGGCCCCCAGATAGCCGCTTCCCTCTCAATCTCTAGCGCTCACCTGGAGAGTGGCCAGCAGAGAGACAGGGGCTCTGAGATAATACGAGGGGCCCAACCACTACATGTGCAGTTGGGAAAGGATAAACAGGGGAGAGTGAGTGGGAGAGAAGTATTATTATAGGGTTATTTTTGTATATTAGAACAAAAAGACAAACTACTGATTGAAAAACTTTCACAAACTGAAATAAATGAGAAATTAATCAAACAAACAAAAAAGTATGAATTAGGGGCTTAGGGGGTTAATAGACAATTAATATTCAGTAATATTATGGTTTTAACCACACTATCAGATGAGAATAGAGCTGGATAATGTCACTAACTTTGCAATGCAATGACATTATTGCCTTCTGTAGAGCTGCATAGAGACTGAAAAAAGAATGGTGTAGAAACAACATTTACTCAGAAATATCTAGTACATTTCACAATTATTTACAAAGAAATGGCAAGTAATATTGATTGTGACGTACAAAGACTGAAATAGAATTTTCACGGAAAACACTCCAATAATGTTAACTTACAACTTCAAAAAAATATTTTTTACAGTGCACCTTAATTAAACTCATTTTATAACCGATAAACTTTGCAACATTTGACCGTTATTTAACGAATTAAAAAATGTTGAATTAAATCGAGCTGAATAATGACACTTGTCTTCTGTAAAACTGGGTTACAGCTAAAATTGAACTTGCTTCATAACTGATGAAAAACACTGACAACGTCAGTTGAGTTACTTCACTGCTATTCACAACTTCTCTCCCATGGTCTCACCGGATAGTAAAATATCTATTGTAGTAAACCATCCAAGTAATTGACTGTTTCATGAAAACTAAGAGTTCAGACATACTTCTTCTGAATCCTTGGTTTTCATGAAACAGTCAAATACTACAATGGATATTTTACTATGTCT
>NW_015783697.1:0-1360 GCF_001515625.1 Sinocyclocheilus rhinocerous | reverse complement strand
CCCATTCATCAAACTGAGTGTAATTGATGTTAAAGGCTCAAAGCAGATCCCCACAGCCCTCCCTCTGTCTCTCTGTAATTCGTAAAGCTGGGTTCAGTCAGTGATCTGACAAGAAGACCATATGATATCCTAGTGACACAATATGTTCTGCTCAGATTCAATATTCTACCCATTATGTTACTGACAGACACTGACACAGATATAAGTGATATTTGTATTAAGATAATCTATTATGAGCCATTTTAAATGAAAAGGACAATTTTTTCTTTTTAAATAGTTTTCACAAATATGGAAATACTGCCCTTTGTCATGAATGATATTGCCATGTTTAATATAAGGTAATATTATTTTCACATGCATACATTCTCTGGGTAGATGAAGATATATCAATTTATAAAATCCCCATAGTTTGTATATTTACAAATATTAATAATATCTATATGATGATTTCTATTTCAACAAAATTTATATTTTATTTATATATGCAACATTTTAAAAACAACATATATACAAAAATGTTTATATATGTTTTTGTGATAAATCATTTACATGTCTATACTTACATAATATCAACATGCATTGACAGGTTTTAGGATGGATACATGCATATGACATGTATGATATTATGTATACATAAACATACATATTTGTATGGGATAAATATATACAGTATGTTAATATATGAAATTGTTCAATTTTGAAATTATTTAATATGTTTTTACTTTATATGACAATTTCACATACAGAAATCATATATGAAAATCATAAATTAATATATGAACATTTTTTATATGTACATATATGATCAAATTAATATTACTAGACAGAATTTTCAAATGAGTGTTACTAGTGTAAATATGGTTAGAAAAGGTTGTCATGTTACCGTGACCTACAGTGTACTGCAGTTTCTGGTATAAGTATTTTATATGGAGCAATGTGCAATGTAAGAAAATATTTTTTCAAGTATAAATATTTTTTAAGTATATTTTCTAAGTAAAAAATAATGAATGAATGAATGAAGATTATTGAAGTATGTTTTAAGAAAATGGTCTAATGGGCCAAATGGTTTGGTCTTTCTACTCCAAAATTTCATGTTTAATTCATTGTGATATACTTGCCATTTCTTTGTAAACAATTATGAAATTTACTAGCAGTTTCTAAGTGAAAATCGTTTCTAGACCCATTTTTTTCAGTGTAGGATTTACTTTGAAACAATTACTAGTACATATCACAAGTAATTACAAAGAAACAGCTAGTAACACATTGAAATAAATGTGACATTTTGAATTTTGAAAAGTTGCAAGAAAAGTCTTTTCTTGTAAAACATACTACAATAATCTTTCAAATTCCTTCAGAAAAA
>NW_015783696.1:0-1358 GCF_001515625.1 Sinocyclocheilus rhinocerous | reverse complement strand
AAATGCAGCCTAATTTTCATTTTTGGGTGAACTAACCCTTTAATAAAGTTAAAAAAGCAATAAGCAGCTCTCATACTTTATTGCTTTTATAAAACACGACAACTGCAATATAATAAAAGTCTCGGATGATAAATATATTATGTTATTTCTTAAAGGAATCAAAGTTAACATTCCTTCAGACAGGTAATGTAGTTCTGTAGTTTTTGACTTAGTTCTGGTTCACTAGAACTTTTCCCTGTTTGCAGCTAGTTTTGTCTTAGTTTATTAATATGCTGCTTTTTTATGGTAAAGTGAAAATAAACCAAATAACTTATGCTATTAGGTCTGAAATATCAGTTACTCAACAGTATTGTCTAGTAATTTGCTGCTGTAACCCTGTAAAGCCAGATATAATAGTCAGAAAAATTTAAACTTTTTTTTTAATGGAACGGTTTATTAAAACAAAATATTAAATAAAAAATTGCTATCAGGCTTTTATGGCTCATATAGTCTGATATAGTGAGGATATGGAGGAAAAACAGCTCAGTTTTATTCAGAGGCCCAAACTGAAAAAAAATTTGGTGCAGATGCTGATATTTATATGACCAAAAATTAAGATGAAAAGATGATCTGATGACGTTTATAACAGTATAACAGACTACTTGCATAAAATGCTTATAAGTATCCTCACTCTATATCTGCCAATAATATGTTATAGTAAGATAACACTGAAATGCTTAGTTTGATGATCAAAACACATAATACAATGCAATACAATGAAGATTGAGAGATGAACAAATAAACGTTCTTCAAAAGCAAGATCATATTTGTGATTCACTGATTTTGCTAAAAAAAATTAAAATAAAAAGATGTCTGGAGAATCAAGTAGAATTAAGCCAAGCTGCTTCAGTCCAGTAAATGTTCATCTGGAAATATTTACAATATCAAAGTTACTCTTACATTTACTTTATAAAAATCAGTCAAGATTTGACAGCAGAAAGACACATGAAGCTCGAGCTGAAGCTGGACGTTTGAACAGTTACACGAATAGACCTTTGACTTGATAAAAAAAAAGTCTAAACTATCAATCAGACGATAGAAAGCATGTAGTGGATTGTGTGCGTTTAATGTATCAAATATGATACAGTAGGATACAATTTAATACAAAAACATGTTTTAAGAACGTTTTTGCTAATGTTCCCATTAAGTTTTCTCAATGTGCTCTGAACATTCAAAACGTCCAGTTTTATGTGAACATTAATGGAACATTTCATTTTGTCATTTTGCAAACATTATGGGAACTTTTATGGGAACATTACTTCTGAATGTCCTCTGAATGCTCAGAAACAAGTCGTAACATTTAAGAATTGAACGAATGT
>NW_015783695.1:0-1360 GCF_001515625.1 Sinocyclocheilus rhinocerous | reverse complement strand
TTTATTTCATTGTTGTATAGCTTGTTATGTAAGGACAACTTTCCAGCTCTAGTGCAGGGCAGGTTGAGACATGGATAGAAAGGGCTTATAACAGAGAGAGAGCAGACACATTCAAACATGGACGTGACTTCTACTCTAAACAGATTGAATGAAGAGATGTAGTGCTCTCAGAAGTTAAACAAAGAAGATTGCAACCAAGTATGTATTTATAAATGTGTTTTTATATATTTTTGTCTGGAAGTGTGAATTTGCTTTTGTGTGAATTGGGTTTGTGTCTTGCTTAATCTATCAATCCAAAGAACAAATGGTAAACAAAAGTGAAGAGATAACAAAAAGCAGGAAATATGCAAGAAAAACACAAAAAAGTTCAAATAGAAGTTTGAAAGTTTCTTTAGTTTTCAATCCATAAAAGTGTTCTTTGCAACTTGGGAGATTTTGATTTTATTGGAAGCACACATACAAAATGAAAGCATGGTTTATGCATGCAGAATTTCTTAAGACTTTTTTTTAGAAAATATGTAGAAATATGCTTGTGTTTAGGCAAAATGTGTAGTCTGACAAAAATGTATAGTCTTTCTCTTCCAGGAAAATGGTTTAAATATTTATGGCTCATGGTGTGCTACACAGATTTTACCCCACTCAAATGCTCTCTAGAATGAGACTGTGACTCCTCTTGTGACCGACCACCATATACTGTAGCAAATCATAGTTCATGAATGTGAGTTAGCTCAATTTGTCTTTCTTTTTCAGTTGAACATGAAAACTGAGCATATCATGTGATTGCATTGGGTCCTTAAGTCTTAAAACCACAATTCACAATAATAGATTTGTAGTCAGTTCTCTTTGTTTGTTTCTTTCGTTCTTTCTTTTTACCTGTGTGGTAAATTGGACAATGAAAGCTAAGTAGTGCATTGCATATGATCATATGTCAAAAGATACTGTCTATGATCATATTTCAAGAGATGTTCTGCATACTTCATACTAAAAGAATGCTATAGGCCACTTATTCTGACTGTGGCGATATGACTGCTTTCATTTTATTGAAAGATTCAATTTCACTAAGATAGTACAGAGATTATCAAAGTCATTCAACGGTTTTAAGGTCCATTTCTAATGCTGTGCTTAGAAATTATTATTGTACAATTGGTCTGTAATTGTTGAGAACTGAGCCACTTAAATTATTCTTTTTCAGAGTAACTCACACTATAACCACTTTTTTAACCTTTATGAAATAGCTTTTAGACGTAATCATGATTGTTGGCCATTCAGACCTTTTATGATCAAAGTTTCATGCTATTACCAAGCTGCAATAAGACTCCCTCTCCATGTCAAATTATATCACTCTCCCATTTGTTTGAAG
>NW_015783694.1:0-1353 GCF_001515625.1 Sinocyclocheilus rhinocerous | reverse complement strand
ACTTCTTTCTTGGCAACTAACTGAAATAAGTACAAAAAGTACAAAAATTTAAATAAAAAAGAAATCAAAATAGATAGAAATATTTTTAAAAACAAAAACTAGCAACTAACAAAATTACTAAACCAAACTAAAATCTAAGTTCTGTCTGGTCTATTCATAGATTGTGCACATGCCAACCTTAAGATTGCTGATATGCTTGAAGACAAACGGGTTGTTAACGTTGATGGCCTTGCGGATCTTGTCGTTCATGGCGTTCACGTAGGTCTGGTACACCGCCATGCACTTCTTTGCCAGGGATGAGGCATAGTAGATGGGAATGTCATGGAGTTCAGGGTGATTCTGCCAGTATTCATCTGAAACAGAGGACATGCAGAACTTCAGTGAGGCATTGTTGAAGATGAAGCTGAAGAGTATGAACTGCTGGACTTTACCTAGAATGAGCAGCAGCTCCTGGGCTCGACCCAAAGCAAACACGGGGATGAGACAGCGGCCCTCACGGTTCACTATGTCATGAACCGTGTTACAGAAACGAGCCTCTCTCTCCTCTCTCTTCTCATGGATGTGTGTGCCATATGTAGACTCCTACATGAACATAAAAGTAGACGGGCATAAAACAGGTTGTAATGTATTTCTTTTGTAAATCAAATGTAAATAACAAGTAAAAAAAGAAATCATGTCACCAGCATAAAATCTAGTACATACTGTGATAAGAATGTCTGGTTTAACGCTGGGAATCTCAGCTGCCATGAGATGTCTGTCTTCTTGACGTGAGAAATCTCCTGTGTACAGTAGCTGAAGAGAATGACCATGATCATTAGCACAAACTGAGTGTGAGTGTTACTGAAAAGATCTGAAGGAAATAACTACACCTACCTTCACTCCTGCAATCTCAATCATGAACATGGCTGCTCCCAAAACATGACCTGCGTGGTAGCACCAGAACTTGATGCCGGCCACCTCTTTCACTTCATGGAAGTTAATGGTCTCAATCTTTTCCATGCTTTCTTCTAGATCAGTCTCGGTGTACAGCATATCATCCGCTGAGATGTTGCTGCAGAATCAAGGAAATCATACAATATATTAGAGCTGGTTCTTTATAAACAAGAAAAAATTGAAAGTGCAGTTTTATCGAAACAAGCGCTTTGGTGTACCTGACTTTCACATAGTCTGAAAGCAACCAGCGGTAAATGGCTTTGGTGGCATGGGTCATAAAAGTCCTCCCTTTGAAACTTGTCTTTTGTAAAAACCATGGCAAGGCTCCACAGTGATCCAAATGAAAACTGGCAGAGAAAAAGAGGAGGTCAGCAGATAGTTAAAGGGGTCATATGATGCTTTTTTAAAGATCATTATTTG
>NW_015783693.1:0-1359 GCF_001515625.1 Sinocyclocheilus rhinocerous | reverse complement strand
TCACTGCAGAGGATCCATTGGTGAGCAAGTGATGTAATGATAAATGTCTCCAAATCTGTTCCTAAGAAGATACAAACCCATCTACATCTTGGATGGCCTGAGGGTGATACATTTTCAGCACCTTTTCCTTCATAAAAAATTTAAAAATCGTGTCATGGTTTACTCAATTAGCCTCATGTCATTACAAACCTGTATGACTTCATTCTAAAGAAAGAAAATAAGATATTTGAAGTATGCTGGTATCCAAGCAGTTTTGTTTACCACTTACTTCGGTTGTCCAGACAGATTGAATTTAATTTACAAAACTGAGTGAAATTTTGCCATTTTGCACCTCGACCGAATTGCACCTCGATTTGCCACGAGAGTACGGACGTATCCAGTTAAAATGGTCCTGTAAATGGCCCCTCAGTAGGATGCTTTCAAATCCCTCAGTGGGACGGCTGGAATTGTCTATAAATCTGATTTAATCATGTTCCTCTCCATCCACCCTTAGCACAGCGAGACACATCATTTTCTTTTTACTGCCGCGTGCAAACGTTCAAAAACGTCTCCAATGGCTGCTGTTCATGCCAAAGAAATATCTGCTTCATTGAGATGATTTACGCAGACACTGGGAATAAAGCCGTGCGGGATGGCAACTAACTAGCATTTTATTCTCGAAAGAAGATCTTTTTTGCGGTCCATAATAAAAATGATGCAATCGATGAAACCCTTATTTAATGTGCTATTTCCGCCCCTAATGTCTAAAGAGTCTTCACGATGTGTGCCGATGTGCCTTATTAAAACAGAAATGTTACCAGAAATCTTTATTGCTTTGAGACTATGAGAGATGTTTCTCTGCATTAAAGGGAGGGAGGCTGGTGTGAGCTGTACGGAGGCATCATCAGATGAAGATCACATTATCGCTCTGCTAGTTTGAACAGTCTGCTTCAGCCTGCAGGCCTCTACTGCTGTAGGCTACAAGCTTTGGATAAATGCAAATGTTTAACAAGATTTTGGAGTCTCAGGTGTAAAGAAAGTGCTTATAAGCTTACATCTTGTTTTATATATTGTGCAATCCTTCATAATGCTTTATTTGCACCTGAGACTCTAAAATCTTATTGGAAATTACACTATGGAGTTCACTAGGTTTGCTTTTGTGTACAGTAAACAAGTAAACTAACAAAATACCATGGTATGTTGCAGTTTTATTTTAGTATCATTGATATGCTATTATGGTTTTTGTTAATATTTTGAATTTGATTATATTTTTATATTTTCTGTTTTAATTTTAATTAGTTATATTTTTAGAAATGTTATGTTTTGCTATTCATTTGTTTGCCACTGTGAACAGCTACAGTATATGATGATGATGATGAT
>NW_015783692.1:0-1360 GCF_001515625.1 Sinocyclocheilus rhinocerous | reverse complement strand
CTGGGATATACTGCAATATTCACAAGTCATAAATGTCTCATGGCGTCCATATAAATGAATACTGGCTGTGTAAATACTACTAATGCTCAATTAGTGCGTCAAAACAGAGCACTGTCACGTGCGCGCTGCTGAAGGTCATACGTGTCTGTCACGTAACAGCATCATCCTCATCCTCATCCCAGAAAACAGCTAAATGCGAGTGCTGTTTGAACCCTGATGTGACAGTGTCAGTGACTGTGACTGACTCACCCAGTCGCACGCGCTCGTGTCGTTGTGCTGCGTGAATCTCCTCTGCTCGCCCCATGTCCGCAGGCCGGTCTCACACACGCCCTTCAGGTAGTCGGTGCCGAGGGACAGTTTGGCGGAGGAGGACGCGACCGCACCGAGAAAACCCGCCAGCAGCGCGTAAAGGACCCCGGGAAACATTACGATCAGAGACGAACTCCAGAAGACCCATCACATCTCCAGCACCGCGAGCGAAAACACTCCATCAGCATCACCGCTGCTGCGAGGAAGCGCGCGGGGCAGGTGCATTCTGGGAAATGTAGTCCATGCTGAATTTTACATTTTACGCATTGCGTACGTGAATAAAGGCCATTCTGTCGTTAATTACTCACCCTCGTGTCGTTCCAAATCCTGTAAGACCTTCGGAGCACAAATTAAGATATTTTTGATGATGAAATCCGAGAGCTTTCTGACTCTGCATAGGCAGCAATGCAGCTGACACGTTTTATGGCCAAGAAACATAGTAAGGACTTCATTAAAATAGTCCATGTGAACACTTTTTGTGCGCAAAGGAAAATAAATAACAACTTTATTCAACGATTTCTTCTCTTCCGGTTCAGTCTCCGCCGCCATTCACGAGAGTACAGTTCGTGAGAGTAGCTACAATTGAAATTTATTTCTTGTTTACTGAATTGTTGTCCTGACACGAAGAAAAGTCTGCCACAGACCATGCTAACCAAACCATTGGTATAATCGCTCTAAATGCGTGTGTTTGTCCTAAGACTGCATATAGGCCTAATTCATTGATTAAATAGGTCTATCAATATTCGTTGCTTTGACAGTGCTCAGTAGCAAATAGCCTAATCTGACAAATGGCAAAATTGGTATTATAGTTCTATTGTAAGTTACAGATTGCTGAAGCAGCTGTAACTTTTTAACAATAGTTGGCCAGTTCACATGTTGGTCAGAAGTAGGAGCCTCACATGGGAACTTCGGAGCAGGTTCATGAATCAATATTCAGATCGGGACTTGTGTGTGTGAATCATTTGATTTAGATCTGGACTTTTTCTTTTCTTTTTTTCTTTCTTTTTTTTATTAGCCTAATATTAAACAGTACAAAACAGAAAAAAGAAAG
>NW_015783691.1:0-1360 GCF_001515625.1 Sinocyclocheilus rhinocerous | reverse complement strand
TCTGCAGCGCATCGGCCCTCCAGGGCAAGATTTGAGGAACCCTGCCCTATACAGTTCAACGAATGGTCCGCCTTTTTGAGCTGCATAGCGTCCCCTAGAGGAAGAAAAGTGTCTGTCCCACTGCAAACAGCTATTATCCAGAAACCTAAATGCCTCCCAATAGGGTGAATAATGAAGGAGGGACTAATCGTTTGAGTATAGTTCCGTATTGTCTTGGATTGGTGGAGGATTATCTGATTGAAGAAGTACATGTATTAGCAGAGCTGGAGAGAGCCATGCCATCCACTCAGCTGATGATAGGAACGCCTTCCAAGACTAGTCCAAAAACCTTCAAGCCTCCATACGACACATCAACCATCTGATATCTCTCTATTTTCTCCTGTACAACCTCAAAAGAAAAGGTAGGCGTCGTATGTTGAGTCGCGATCGTTCAAAATCGCTGGTAAATCACATTACAGTAGCTGTTGTTTCATCTGACGTTTCCTGCAAAGTAGGCTACCGAGCATTACTGAAGAAAGCACTGTTAAAGTGATACATTCATTACAAAAAACGAAAACATAGGCTTTGAAACCTCGGTGGTCATATATAAATGAAATATGTAATGAATTGTTTATGTTGCATTACTAATTTTACGACTGATTGTAGAAGTAGCCCCTACATTCGTCTAAACCTTCATTACCAATCTTTTATTAAAATATTAATTTATGTGTGCAAAACAGGATTGCTGGCGTTGTATTTGTTTTGTTAAGTAACCAGTGCCAGTTGGTGGAACTGCAACAAGACGTTGAAACATTTGTTAACAGAACACAATTTATACTAAGATACACTCAATCTCTCAGTGGTGGATAAAAGGCCTGTGTCATATTACACAATGGCTGCCTGTGTGTCAGGTGCTGTTACATTAGTTGCATGAGAATAGCTGATGATGTCTCTCACAAAAGCTGGTACATCATCAGTACAGAGATAGTAACACCATAATGATTGTACTTGCAAAGTAGTTCAGGGTACCTAAAAGAACAGCATGTCCTTTTACTGTATCCAAAAATTACCATGCATATCTGAAAAACTAAGGTATTACTATTGCTAATTATGGAAAACCATACAAACTACAGACTTCTAAATCTAGATTAGTCTGCAGGCTCAAAAATGCTGTCCCTTAAAACAGGTTTAAGGCAGAGATGCTGACTCGCTGAATGTGTAACTTTCTCAATGGAATCTATTCATTCTTCAGGGAGTAAGTACTAACGCTACTATACATCTTAACATAACCGTCATTGGATTTGCAGGGTCCAAAATGTCTCAGAAGATCAAAGCGGGTTCTGTGGTCGAGATGCAAGGAGATGAGATGACCAGAGTAATA
>NW_015783690.1:0-1360 GCF_001515625.1 Sinocyclocheilus rhinocerous | reverse complement strand
GGTGGATCATCTTGAATTTCATCATGTTTGTTTGCTTCAGTCCAACCCCACTACTAGTAAACTCCCTAGTCAACCAAGTAGTTGGCTGCTAGATGACTAGTTGGCTGTCCTATCAGCCAGCTTCACTAGCAGGTTGACCAGCAACTTCTAGTCTGGTGAATCATCTCAAAACAACATTTGGCTTTTTATCCGTTTCTATACAACCAACTCTGATAAACTAGTCAGTTGTTGGAGGAATAGTTGGCCAGCTTGTCCCAAACTAGCAAAGTTTGGCTGATCAACTTGACTAACACTAACCAGCATAACCTGGAGTAGGATGGATATTCAGGACGAATCCAGAACAATAGGTACGATCTGCATTCTTGACCTGTTGAACAGCAACTTCCAGTCTGGTCCTCTCAAAAGAGCAATTTAGCATCTTATATCACGCTTATCTGCATCTGTGCAACCTCTCCCTGCACAATGAAAATGACTTTTGACAGAAAGCATGTTAAAGAGAGAACTCAGTACATTAAATGTGCGATTACACTGTGACCTGGGCCGACTGCTTATTTTACAGCTACGGTGTCAGTTCACACAATAGGCTGTTTTAAGCCTGATGACATCTCACTTAGTTGCAGGTTGCCAAAAGCTGTTCACACCTCCCTCAATTATATTATCCTCGCCCATGTGTTTGCATGGTGTGAAGCCCACATCAGACGAGCAAAGCGAGCATCAAGTGAAACCAACAGAGACAGTAATAAAGAAACTGAGAGGAGAATAAAGGAGATGAGAGATTCAAGTTAGCTGATGAGTAAATGTCAGAGCAAGCGGGCAAAACATAGACCATGTGTTCTCAGATATGCGGTGTAAATAATTAAATCTAAGGTACTAAACAGGATTCACAGAATGAGATTACGACTAAAAGACAAACGCGTGTATGAGAGACGCTGTGGACATGGAGAGTGTCCTGTTGCTATGGTGATAAACAGGGTCATTCGGAGCAAAGCTAATGGATTACAGTCCATTCTAGAAGAACATATTTAGACTTGGCCCTTATCTCACTGTGTGCTTTTTAGGAAGTACCTAACTAGAGACCGAGTCACTGGAAAATGTAGGTTAACTCCTTATGAAGTCCCGTCGAGCTACAAAATAAAGGGATTTCAACAGCAAGCTGAATATGTTTAGTAACTTTAAAACCAGTAATTGTCACAAAGTGCATTGTTATAAAGAAGACGTTCATTCAGAAAATCATATGGTAAGGCCTTTCAACTTCTTCCAGTAGTAACTCATAAATATAACGATTTTAGACCTGCAGTTCACATGTTATGAATTGATCTGATTTTCATGACATGCATTCATTTAAATGTACATTAAAGGA
>NW_015783689.1:0-1359 GCF_001515625.1 Sinocyclocheilus rhinocerous | reverse complement strand
ACAGCAAACAGCACACCCGCCTTACTAACCAGCCACGGTACCTGAAAACACACACACACACACACAATACACCCATGTACGTCCACTCACTTTTACCCGATTAGCAAAATAAAAAGGAGCCCTTATGTAAAGAGATATTGTATCACTCACCTCGGGACAATGAAAACAATCGGTGACCAATCAGCAATAGGTGAATACATCATATTCTCAGCATAATCAGGCTCCAAAATGTTAATTAGCTCAGCCCATGAAAGAGCAGGCTCTGATTCAGGACTATTAATTCAAGTCGAATTAAACGCTTCAGCAGGATCTGCAGCGCTTGGATTCTAAAGTGGGAGGTGATTGAGAAGATAAACTGGGTGCTCACAGAGTCTGTCTCTGTGTGATTTGATGCAGGAGAGACAAATCCCATTTATTTGCTTTAATAAAGTGTTTTCTATGAAGTTAGAAACACTTCTTCATGAGAGTCAACTGCTTTTAAATGCAGGGGTGAATCCCCTAAATTATCATTCTGTTTGTGTGTACAGAATACAGAAGTCAGTCCAGAACTCAAGACGGATGACATGCTAATAATCACAGAAACGTTTTGCATAGAAACATGGATAAATTTAATTATAAGTTTAATTATGCTCACGTTTAGAGAAAACATTGATTATTTATATCAAATTAAGCAAAATTTAATGGAAAAAAACACTAAAGGCAATTTTTGTCACTCCCATAAATGCATAAAACATTTTTTTTTCCTGATGTGTGTATTGTTGGGAGAAACTAAGAGTACATTTTAACTAAGGTTTTCCAGTAACAAGCTACTTTTTCCAACCATCAGCATTGCAGCATGACAACATGCTCCATTGCTGGTTTAATTATGTCATATTACATTTTGTACACTGTTTTAGAGACTATAATCGAACACAATCTCCTGAACTCTCTCAAGTAGCATTAGGAAATCCAATTCATTTTGATGAATCTTAGTTCTATATACATTAAATATAAAGAAATATTTAATAGCTGCTGTTCATCACTGTTTTCTACTCAGTTACAGTTTCATGTTTCTAGTTTTTTTTAGTTGTATTTGTTGTATTGAAGAAATCTGAAGTCTTTTTGGTGAATGAAAAGATTTAAGTAACTGGATGAAACAAAATCCCCATTAGAAATCAATGTATCAGCGATGTCACCTTAAACAGATATCAATATATTGTGATAGATAAACATACCTATTATAATAACTTGTTAGTAGTCATACACTAAAGTCAGAAAATTGTTTTTTGAAAGAAGTGTCTTACCGAGGCTGCATTTATTTGATCAAAATACAGTTAAAACAGTAATAATGTGAAATATTATTACAATTTAAAATAACTG
>NW_015783688.1:0-1360 GCF_001515625.1 Sinocyclocheilus rhinocerous | reverse complement strand
TGTGTGTGTGTGTGTTCAATTTTGCTACCATATGTATGTGTCGTGTTTATGGGTAGTTTATCTTGAAAAATTACATTTTGACATTTTTTAGAATACACTTTTATTTTATTCCATTTTAATTTTAACATTTGAATATGAATTCTGCATTCTATACATCAGTTCAAATTAAAAGCGGAGTCCTCAGCTGAGTTCAGCATGGTGCCCATTGCTGATTATTGGCTTTGAACATCTTGTATTCTCTAGAGAGTCTATAGTGTACAGCACTGGTACAGAGGACAATTTAGTATTCAGGAGAGGTTCTTGGGAACTTTGAGTTCTTTTAGAATGGAGTCTACGATAATAACTTGATGGTTCCTGGGAGCTGTCCACAATCTTACTCCAACAGTCTTAACATTACAAAATCTCGATTTTACACGCATAGAGAATACATAGAGTGCTGATAAAAAGTATGTGGAAAAAGCCCACTACAGATAGCAGTCAAAATGACAAGCTTTCCCAGCAGCACTGAGTGTGCTGTGACATCTTCATTAGATGGTTATTAATGATGAGACGCCTCTGCCAAAAGCCTTGTAGGGACGGCAGCTGTGGACCCACAGTTTTGACTCTTGATCAAATACAGTCAGACACAATGTTACTATAAAATGTAGTGCAAAAACCATTCAGTAAATGTCCGTCCGTCCGTCCGTCCATCCATCCATCCATCCATCCTCATTAAAGGAAGGTCAAAAAGGAAGACAAGGGGAAAGCTTCTGAAAGTTAAGAATGCAGAACAGAAAAAACTTACAGTGATAGCTCGTTAATTTCATTACTCCAAAACAAGTTTTTGTGTCATACTAAAAAATTACATTATTATGCCTATAACTAATTATGCCTATTTATTCTATCGCTCTATCTTTCTTTCTGTCATTCTATGTATCTTTTGCTCTGAATCTGTTTATCTTTCTATTCATTGATCTATATACCGCTATATCGACACCGCTATATCGAGTAATAGCTCGTTAATAAGCTTACAGACAACACTGTTAGCGCATCTCAGAGCTTAGCCATATACAATAAAACGATGCAACCCTGTGACATATCATGATAATGACGTGCTCTTTCTCTTCTCTCTATCTGTCAGTCATAATAAATCCATGATTTGTTAACTGCTTAGCAAAACTTGCCCTAAAACAAGACGTTGTAGACACTTCTAAATCATTTTGGTTATCTTCTTCCTGTTGGCGGAAAATCCGTCTGTCCCCTTTTTTTCTGCACATCCATCATGAGGATGAAATATGGAGAGTGCATTTGTTTCCCTGTCAGAAGAGAAGATAGCGTTTGTTTAGGCTTGACGTGTTTGTATAAAAGCTACTGATTGCTT
>NW_015783687.1:0-1358 GCF_001515625.1 Sinocyclocheilus rhinocerous | reverse complement strand
TTCAGCTTTGCATCACAGGAATAAATTACATTTTAAAACATATTCTAATAGAAAATATAGTATTTCACAAAATTACTGTTTTTACTGTATTTTTTGATCAAATAAATGCAGCTTTGATTAGCATTATTATTTTACAACCCCCAAATTTTTGAATGTAGTGTAAGCCATTTTACATTTTTAGTTTTTTGTTATGCCATATATACAATACATAGAAATATTTTTATCATCATTTTCTTTTTTTCAAAATGTGTTTTGCCGTGTACATCATGCAGTTATTTTTGGATAGTAAGATCAAGTCTGGTTTTTGCCAGTCTTGGTTGGTCTTTCTAAAATGTTTGTAGTCAAAACCAAGTTATATTTCACGATTCTCGATACCACAGCAAATTCAATATGCTATTAAACACCATTATTTATTTAATTATTAAATGATATAAATAAAAACTAATTAAATTCAAATTATGGCGTGTAGCCTTCGATTATTTTTCTAATAAATAAACATAGCTCCAAGTGTTTGCAAGTAATTATTGAAGTAAACAGTCATCAGTAATAAACAAAGAAATAAATGAAGCGCAGTCAGTGGTTTTCTCATTTTCTTGTCGGTATTGTTGATTGAATCATATTAATGACATTATAGACTGCAGCAGGCTGCGTAAAACTACCACATCAAATCCAATATATTAAAACTAAGTGTATACTGCCTGTTTATATCAATTTTAAGACAAAGAAAGTGCATTTGAACAAATACTGTAGAAAGACTAGTATTGTTACATTTTTGTAGCTGCTTAGTGTCAATATACCAGTATTTTGGACATCTCTAGTCTTAGCTAATCAGTAGTCCGGTTTGTGCTGAGCTGGGCCGTTCTTGTCTGATCTGATCTGATCTGGTTTGGTCTGGTCTGTTGGCGTCTCAGTGTGCAGCTCATCAGAGGCTGTCAGAGCGAGATCAGGGCTCTGCAAAGCAGCAGCTCAACTGTTTGAAAAGCATCTCACTCCTCTACACACTCTGTTCCTCTCCGTAGCTGGACTGTATTCCTCTCTTTCTCACACACTCAGTGCCTTTGAAGTCTCTCCATCCCTCCCTCCTCCTGTTCAAGACATGCACTTCTTCTCCTCCCCTCGTTGTGTCTTCAGTGAGGCTTATGGGTTTGTTTCAATCTGCTCCCCAGTTCAGTAGTCAGCACACTCCCCAGGGAGTCCCCATTCCATCTCTATCCGTGTAAAACTCGATTTGTGCACTAAAACAAATACATTTTAGAGATTACCCCAACGCACTATGAAAGATAGAGCTAAAGTATTTGGAGAGGATTAAAACAAATACACTTTGTTTTTTATTTTATTTCATTACATTTACGTATATG
>NW_015783686.1:0-1360 GCF_001515625.1 Sinocyclocheilus rhinocerous | reverse complement strand
ATCTGTTGCTAGGCTACCATCAGATAAGTGGCGGGAAGACTGAGCACTGGGTTGTGCTGTCATTCAGTGCTTGTCATGTAATCTCATTAATTTGCTGACAATTGCCTGAACATCACAGAAGGTTATCGAGCCTATCCTGTCATAATTAAACACATTAAAATATTAAACCAACAAAACCAAGTGCTGGCAGCTCCTCTTGGCTTATGAGGTATCAAAGATGGCCAGCTGAACAGCATAAACATGAAGTTCTTAATTTAGATTTGGTTGTGCTGGATTTGAAATTAATACCATCTGAACTATGAAAATGAGCTAGGCATGAAAACGAACCAGAAAACATGAGGGAATTGCACATGATATTCCACCAAGCAGGACAAATATTGCATCAGCAGATGGACACACTATACTATAGATAATAAATAGTATAAATCGAGATTTAAAGGAATAGTTCACACAAAAATGAAAATGGCATTACATTTCAAACCTTTTTGGCATTCGGTTTTCTGTGGAACACGAAAGGAAGAATTTTGAAGAATTGCTCTGGTTGCACATTTCCATTAGAATAATTACAACAAATGAGAACTGAGAGTTTCAAGCTTCAAAAAGGACACATGTTAAAGTATCATTAAAGTTCATATTACTTAATAAATGCATCAATCTAATTTATGAATGAATCATTCAGACAGAATCATTCAACAAAATCAACCAATTCATTTAAAAATGATTCCCATTCAAATCAAACTGCTACTATTCATCATTAACATGCCACTGAGAGTATCATCAGTGAAAAATATTATTAGTGAAAAGTGATCAATTTGTCAGTGAAAAGCTATTAGTTTAGGTCTGTTTTTCACACAAAGTAATCCTACTGTTTCAGAAGATTTGGAATAAAATGTACAGTTCACTTTTATGATGACTTTTTTAACCTTTTGAAAGTATTAACTGTATTTTCTCAGTTTTTTTAGTGCAATTTGTCACAAAAAAGAACAGGAAACAGGAAAAAGACCAGGTTTGATGTGACACAAGGATGTAAAATAAATAATGACAGAATTTGTAGGTGAACTATACCAGACTATGTCCAGAAACGTCATGTTCAGTGTTATCAAAACCATTTTTCCTATGGAATGTGGTATTGTAGGGACATTTGTTCACATCTAACCTCATGTAAATGATGATGCTCGATGCAACATCATATCATCTCTGTGGTCTCTCTGTAGGTCTTCACCATGACAGACTCTTCTGTCACTGTCGCTCTGAGTCCGGCGGGTTAACGGCAGGTCAGAGGATTTGGTGATCAGTGGTTCAGTGAGCTGTGAGCCCTGCTGGACAAGCGCTTTGATAAGGGGACTGCTGCTTCTGTGCT
>NW_015783685.1:0-1360 GCF_001515625.1 Sinocyclocheilus rhinocerous | reverse complement strand
TTCTAAATCATAAACATCTTAAAGACATCTTCTAAACATCTATTTCACATCTGACAGGAACGTCCAATAGACGTATTGCAGATGAGCAAACACTAAAAAATAGCCTACATCTTGCAAATGAACATGCAGACGTCAAATAGACATCTATCAGGGTTACCTACATGCGGTGTACGTCCCCGAGAGAGCTTTAAAACTGCTTGGCGCCCTCTTGTGGACATCATAAACATAGCTTATGTCAATTTTATCAACGACTTTGACCGAACCTGTCCCACATGTTCAGTAAGCAAGAGTTACATCATGTAAAGTGTCATTAAAAACTACGTATATTCTCTGGCCAGATTCGATGTGCACTGATTGTAAATGAAGAGAAGCAAGCACCTGCATCCGGGTTTATGGAGAGCAAAGCTGTGACTTCATTCTCTAAAATCAAAGTCCCACATGAAAACATTTAGTCACTACACACCATCATATTGCAGCAGATACCTTTGTTTTTGGTCAGAAAACACAACTTCATTAATGAATACATGTACATGTAAAGTGCGAGGTTCCCACTCAAAATACATCTCGTTTCTGAAAGGCCATTGATATTTTAGACGTATCTGAAGACATGTTTAAGAGCAGCAATCACCTCTTATGTTGTACAGTATGTTCCTATCGCACATACTGTTGTGTAATGTGGGACAGGGGTTGTCTGAGAGTCTGCGGAGATGCGCTATGACTCTCTCTGGGTCGAGGCGACCACTGGCTGCAAACCACTGCCGTTCCTGCTCCAGGTCCAGTAACGTTACGCGGAATCTGTCACATAACAGAGCGCTTGCGTGTTCTTGTCTGATTCATTAATCTACATACCGAGCAATTCCTTCCGATTAGGCCGAAGTGATTGTCACTCCAGCGTGCTCTCTAATCTGCAGACCCAGTGGTGTCACTATTATAACGCGTAAAGTTAATTCGTTTTCATACGGCATCTCAGAAGCATCAGATAAAAAGCGTCTCTAAACGCTCGCACAATTTGACCAGATATGAAAATCAGTAATAATAATCTTACCTCGTAATGCTTCATTTTTGCAGCTCGAATGGCTTTTCCTAGCCAGGTGAGAGACAAGCACTAAGTCCAATCATGAAGAACGGAAGATGCCGCACATCCAATGCGCAGAGAGTGCTGAGCTTATGCCAACAAATCGAGTCCTGCACTCGATCTTGTCATTGGGTGAAAAGCATCATGCACGCCTTTTTTGACCTATAGTAACCAATCGGAGTCTGACTAGACACAATAAGCTTCAAACAATCATTATGAGCGCCGCCTAGTGGTGATGTGAGGCGAAAACATGCGGCTGAAAAACTCAATTGTTCTAATAAAACG
>NW_015783684.1:0-1358 GCF_001515625.1 Sinocyclocheilus rhinocerous | reverse complement strand
AATAATGATCTTTAAAAAAGCATCATATGACCCCTTTAATCGTTTCAGTTAACGTTAACTCTTACATACCTCCTTATCAAGGGAATCTTATTGGTCCAATTATTAAAAGAGCCAGAAATATAGATTTCCTTTCCGGCTCCTGTCCACCGAAATACAGTTGGTCGATCTAAAGCGGGAACCTTTTCACTGGTCTCCAGGTCTGGTCTCCACTCAATGAACTCCTCTTTTTCTAACGGCGCCTAATAGAAGATAAAGGACAGAACACATTACCATCAATCATATTCTTCATAAATGAACATTCAATGCGAGCCAACACACACTTTGATGTCCTCCCCGTGAAAAATATCAGCATCCTCTGGGCTGTCCATCAGGATTTTAGGACGGTCTCCTTCCTTGGTTCCTCGACTATCCCTCCTGTGGGCCTTTTCCTGGCCCATGCCGGCCCTCTCACTGCTTGTGTTCCCCATAGTGCTCCTAACAAGCCTTTCCAGAGGTCACACAGGGTGGGCGGCCAGCTGGCTACGCTTAAAATGATCTGTAAAACAAAACAAACACCACAATAGTGGGATAAACATTGTGATCTTAATGTGTGGATTACATGAATTTCCAAGCTGTGTTGACTTAACTGACTCTGAAAGTTCAGCATGATTTTGAACTCACTCTTCATACAAGCTTTCTTTCGAAGTTAATTCAACTCCAATCAGTCTGGCCTCATTAAATGGTTTGACAGAGGTGAAATTTTCTTTCTGGGTGCATTGCCTTTAAAACCATGATTTGCTACTTGCTAACACTGTTACAAACTACTTTAAATTAAATCAGTTAAAGCCTGCTTGCTAAACGTTGCTAGATGAGTCTCGGAAAACTAGATAAGGTTTGTCCGAGGAGGCT
Source organism: Sinocyclocheilus rhinocerous (assembly GCF_001515625.1). Classification (NCBI taxonomy): domain Eukaryota; kingdom Metazoa; phylum Chordata; class Actinopteri; order Cypriniformes; family Cyprinidae; genus Sinocyclocheilus; species Sinocyclocheilus rhinocerous. The sequence continues at coordinate 470 of NW_015783684.1, read as the reverse complement.
CTGGATTTGTCACTCATTCATTCATTCATTCATTTAATAAAGAGGTCTGAAAAGTTGCTAAATCTAGCAAAAAGTTGCTACGTTGGCAACACTGCTTGCTAAGGTTAGTCAGTTGCAGATGATATTTGTAAATGTGGGACAGGAACATTCTCATTCTATTGGATAATTTTATTTTACATACATTTTTAAGGTTCATTTAGCAAAAAGAAAGAGCGCTACGTTTGTCAAAGAGACATGGACTAAAATTCCATTTGGATTTTGATATTTGGATTTTAAAACATTACACTTAAGAATAGAAGATTTTAATCTTCACTTTCCTTACTAAAATTAACCATGGTTTTATTATAGTAAAAATGTAAACCATGGTAAAAATGTTACCATGGTTTTTTGGCATATTGATTACCATTTGTATAACCACAGTTTTGCCACAAATACCATGGTTAAACTATGGTAAGTGTAGCAAAACCATG
>NW_015783683.1:0-1359 GCF_001515625.1 Sinocyclocheilus rhinocerous | reverse complement strand
TCTGTGGCTCATCTGGCATTTCACATATCACAAAATACTGACCATTTAAGCAAGTGGTAATTTGAGTCCATTTAAGTTCAACTGAAGGCCAAGTGGCCTTGCCCCAAAAATTATGAAATTCAAAACCTGATTATATGTTTGTGTCTTTCTGTAGGGGCAAGCAGAAGTAAGGGTGAAATGGTTACCTTGCTCTGCATGGTAAGTACTGCTTTATATTGGTTTATATTGCCTTCATACATGTCCTTTCTGTTTCCACTTTTAACCATCTCATAGGTGGTGGATAAAGGTTGGAACGCAAGGTTGGAATGTATATTGTAGCACACACAACTTTAAATGTACAGGTGGGTCTCAAAGTTTTGCAACCAACAAGCAGCGTTGAGAGAATTGTCATGTCCACTAGGTTTTAAGTCCAGAGTCAATGCAGCCTTCTACCTGGAGATTTTAGAGCATGGTTCCATCTGCTGACGAGCTTTATGTACATGCTGATTTCCTTTTCCAGCAGGACTCTGCCCCTGCCACAGTGCCAAAACTGCTAGTAACTGGTTTGCTTAGCATGGTATTGCTGTGCTTAACTCGTCTCACCTGAACCCCATAGAGAGGACAATGATAGAAACCAAACCCAACATTACAGACAACCTCAAGGTCACTATCAAAGCAACATGGGCTTCCATAACACCTCAGCAATGCCATACACTGATGGCCTCCACACCACACTGATGCGGTAATTTGTGCAAAAGCAGCCAGACCAAGTATAGAGTGTATGCATTAACAATTTTTGATAAGTCAGATTTGTTCATTTATTTTCAAAAGGTCGACATTTCTGTATTCCTCTTTATTATAATATAGTGAGTTGATGATTTTTGGTTTTCATGAGCTGTAAGCTGTAATCATCAAGATTAAAACAACAAAAATTGCTTGAAATATTGCACAATATTGTAATTTTGGAGACCCACCTGTATATTAATTACACTGTTGGTTACACTGTTGGTATAGGATGGATTAAATGCAGTGTCAAATATTGTCTACAGGATTTAGCCACTTGCTCTTTTCAGTACCATGCATAATTGCCCCTGTGTGATTCTATGTAGGAAGTAGACATTCACCAATATATTGGCAGAACATCAGTATCGGCCAAGATCATCCTTGTTGACTGATATCGGCTATTGGCTAGTTAACTTTCTATGACTTTATCGATGAGAGTGGCTGATGTTTATCTGTTACATTGCATCAAGCACTATATATGTATAGGTTTGTATAAAAACAATGAAATACAAGACCGTACAATATTTTTTGAAAATATTTATGCTGTGAAACTGTTAAAATGGCTCCTCTGTTTTTCACTGTTCTAATGTTATTATT
>NW_015783682.1:0-1359 GCF_001515625.1 Sinocyclocheilus rhinocerous | reverse complement strand
TATGCTCTTAGGGCTAATTTGCATGCTGAGTGTTCTTCACTTAAGTTATATTTTTCAGCGCAAATTGTGTTTCTGAAGCATAATGAGGTCAAGCATTGTGTAGGCTAAGCTTGGAATACAAATCACAAGAAGAGCACATAGATAAGGATATTTATAATCAGACAGAGGGGTGTTTTGTAGACAGTAATGCATGTGTGCTTCGAATTTATGTCACTGAAAAATAAGCTAGTGAAGAACTGTAGCTGGTCATACAGTTATTTCTCCTTGTTACATCATAGTAGTTACCCTTAGCATGGTTTAATTGCTGTAAGGTTGTAATATTATAAGGATGGAATAGATCACATGACTTTGTATGACATGCTTTCTTCTGCAGAACACACAAGAAGACTATAAAAAATACACTTTTGGTTACCACTGACATTTACTGTATGGAAATAAACTGTGAAAATACACATTTCTCAAAACATGCTCCACAGAGGAAAGAAGGTTTGGAAAGACATGAGGGTGAGTAAATGTTGACAGTTTTTGGGGTCTATTCCTTTAAGGAAGCCCTGTACAATTAAGTTGGAGACCATTTGTAGAGGTCTTGAAATTGACTGTTTAGGAATATGTATTGATGTAAAAACTGATTTACAAAAAAAAAAAAAGAATTTAAGTTACTCTTCAAATCCTTGTGAAATAGAAGTGTTCTTAATTGTAATTAATGTGCATTTGTTGTCTACTTCAAATCTTAAAAGTATAGTTTTATACAACTGTACATGGAGATAAAATATAATTGAATTAAAGGCCAATTAAGTACACTTTTTTGGCACTTTTACGTATGTTTCTTAACACACTTAAAAAGTGCATGTCATGATAATTTGAAATGAAACATTTTACTAAAAAGTTTTATATTAAATAAAAAATATAGTACAAAAATGTTTTACTATAAATTAAAGGTTTTAGTGTATACTATAAATTTGAAATCATTATGTTTTTGTCATACTTTCAAGAAGTACACTTATTAACATAACGAAACATATACTTGATTCATATTTTAACTGTAGTGTGTTATTTGAAATTACATTTAAATATAAATGTTTTAATATTAATATTTTAATACATTTATATGTTTTAAATGTACTAAACTGTCATTATTACAAATGTGTAAATTCAAATACAAAAACAATTTAAGTGGGTAAAAAATTATTCTTTCGACTTATTACATTTAGTATAAATTTAAACTATAATATATTTTCATTTAATTGTAGATAACAAGCATCCAAAACCATTACATTTTGTTCACACTTAAATATATTATTTCTGCAATTAGTACCTTTTTCAAAAGTATGCTACAGGTATATAGTACTTCTTTTTCAC
>NW_015783681.1:0-1358 GCF_001515625.1 Sinocyclocheilus rhinocerous | reverse complement strand
GTCATTTCCAGCTTGTTTTCTCCTCTATGGTCTTCTGATCTTGTGGTCATTCTTTTCCATACAGTGAAATTGAATGAAAAATGATATAAAAGCACCCAAAACATAGTTCAAATGCTATATTCCAAGTCTTCTGTAGCTTTGACATGTCGTACCAGGTGTAAAATCAATGATGAGACATGAAAACCAATTATGTTCAGTTTCATTGATGACAAACCTGGCACAATGCTTTTTAAGGTGCCATATTTATTTGCAGGAGAACATAAATGAGATTTGAGAGGAAGATTTTGGTAAATAAGGGCTTAAATAACTCACATGTAGCTCTTATGTGGTTTGCTGGTGCACAAATCATGTGGTACGCCTCAAATACATAGCAAATATTTATTTATCTCCAAACAAGCAGGCATTAAATGATCCACAGGGATTTCTGGAAAGCTTTTTGGACTGAAGATTCAAATGAGTAAGTGAATCAGTTCAAACAGACTGTCCATTTGAACTGATTTGTTCAAATGAATCAGATCAACTCTAAACCGAAGTCTGATGAAGCAAGTTGATGAAATAGTGCATGTAAAAAGGGGGGAAAACGATAACCACAGACGAAAGAATAAAAAGCCTGTTGACCTCTCATTGTTTTGTGGTCAGAAGGAGCTTTGTCATTCTTCTACCACAGAGCTGAGCATGGAAAGGTCTGGAATGCCCCAAAATGTTTGGGAACGTAACAGTCTTCTTAAAAGCCTGCCATTTAACCTAACTTATTGGTAGCTGAGAGCATTATCAAATTGGCTAAATTATTTAATAAACAAACATGCAATGCACGGGGGATACAGTGTGTGAAACTTTTAATGATGCTCTAATTCTTAGTTATACAGTTTCTTGAATAACCATTATGTCTACTTAGATGATAGAAAACAGTCATAGATCTGTGTGCGTGCTGAAGTAACTGACGTCACCCCTGCAGGTTTTAGTGGAGGATTTGGTTCTCCGGGAGAAACGCAGGCTGCGGTGGGCTGTTGCGGAGGTGCTGTTTAAAGCAGGCCGGCTGGTTAGCCTGCTGGGCCGCTGGAGACAGTAATGGCAGGGTAGCGAGCCAAAGAGAAGCCCTCATTCAAGCTACACTCAAAACGCTGATCTCTAATTAGCATCCTAGACCCAGTAGGGTGGTTCCTGCATGTGCGTGTGTGTGTGTGAAAGAGAGAAAGAGTGTGTGTTTGTGTAAATGTGTGCTGTTTTTTGTTTTTGTGACCTCCATTATCACTCTCTCTTTGTCCTCCTCAGCTCTGTTTGTCTGTGTGTCGATGTGTGTGAATGTGAGTGAGCGTTTCTCTGGCTTCTTGGTCTATGGCGACTCCAGCGATCTGCAG
>NW_015783680.1:0-1358 GCF_001515625.1 Sinocyclocheilus rhinocerous | reverse complement strand
CCTTTGGTCATGACATCCCACCACGGTCTGACAGAATAAACACAACTACTGAGTATTGAGTATTTACAGACCTTCATTATTAACTTCATGATCCTTCAGAAATCATACTAATATGCCGATTTTCTGCTCAAGAAACATTTTTATTATTATCAGTTAAGTTAAACTGTCAAACTGAGACTGAGAAAGTAGTTCCGTGGTTGTTCCTTATTTATTTACACACTGCTGTCAAACTGCTGTATGAACAATATCACAGCCATTCTGATATAGAGCTGTATCACACGGGTACTCGTGTGATACTGCTCATAAACATAGCCTTATGCGTGGAATGATTGAACTGTCATTTTTGCAGTTTGGCTTAAACCATGTAATGGTGCACTCCATTTTGATTTAACAAAGCCATTTTACTTGCATGTGGTGCTTGACAAGTATTAATTTTGTTTACACATTCATGCACGTTTTATCCAAAACTGCTCACTCGTTCACTCATTTATCACTCAGTAGCGAAAGCCACATGTGAGTGTAATGAGTGAATGAAAAAAAAAATACAATACCAAATCTGATCTGAAACACATTCACAAAAATCCTGTTTTAACTGCATTTAAACCACATACTAGATGCTGTTTGGATTGGGTTTGGTTTTTTACTCTTCAGACTGCAAACAGATTTGAGTCGGTTGCATCGACTACGTTATTTTTGCCTTGTGTTTGAACAAAGCTATTGGACGTCAGCTCTGGTGACATCAATATCATAAAGGACTCAGTCTGAGCTGTTAAATGATCATCACGATGGCCAGATGGCCACTATTATCGCCTTTAATGTTGGGAAGACCAAAAAAAAACCTTTCAAAGAGTATCTCTCCATCCTATATGAAATCTCAGATCTTGCAGGATACTATCAATCTCTAAAATGGTTTTCAGCGAACACATTCACACATTAGCAGATTATGCATCTGTGCATTGTTAATGACTCTGGTTTCTGATGGAGGCTGGTTGTTGTATCATGTATTACAGATGTTTTGTGTGTCTTTGATTGGATGCTTTGTAGTCTCGCTCCTCTCATGAATACTAGATCAGTACTTGTATTCTCAACGGCCTGAATCGCTACAATCAAATTAACTCCATAAATTTATTACAGTCCATGTTTGAAAAAAACTGCTGTAGGAGATAGCCCATTCATGAAGTCGTTAGTTTAAACATTAGCATTGCTAAGATACGGACATCAAAACAGACTTTGAAACACCTCAGGGGTGTATTCCAGAAAGCATGGTTAAATTACCGTCAGCTGAACTTTCGGCTGATTAACCCCAAACCTTCTACTCGAGGTATGTGGTTCCAAAAACGCGTCCGGGAGTAAGTTAA
>NW_015783679.1:0-1358 GCF_001515625.1 Sinocyclocheilus rhinocerous | reverse complement strand
AGAGATTGTTGTTTTTAGAGACACTGTCAAATACAATACAAAACTTTGATTCTGAACATTATCTCCTAGTTGCAGGAGATTTTAATTGTACGACCAATGATATAGATAGGAATCCTCTAGAGCCGCATACAGCTTCTAGGTTGTCCTTGATCCGCTTGATTGAAACCAATGATTTAGTGGATGTGTGGAGAAACATAAATGATAATACTAAACAATACACACAAATAAGGGAAAGTGGACTTTCAAGGGCAAGGCTGGATCATTTGTATTGTTTTAAACCTCAACTGCAAATGGTAAAATCATGTTGTATTAATCATGTTTTTCTGATCATTCCATGGTGATTGCAAATGGTTTTATACAAGTTTTTAAAAATTAAAAGTGCTTATTGGATTTTTAATAGTGCTTTGTTACAAGATTTGCATTTTAAGCAGCGTTTTGAGTTTTTCTGGAAGGAATGGAGAGGAAAAAAGACAATGTTTTCAAGTGTGCAGCAATGGTGGGATCTGGGTAAAAAGCAAATACAGCAACTATGTGTGCAATATAATTTCAATGTCACCCAGAATATGGTAAAAAAAAAATGAGAGCTCTGGAAAATGATATTGTAGAGCTTCAAAATATAGGTGATTTGTCAGGAAATCAAGTCAAATCTCTAATTGGAAAGAAAGCAGAATTAAGGGATCTGCTGGGTATTAAAGCACACGGGGCATTGATCAGATCTCGTTTTCTGAAATGGATGCTCAATCCAAGTTTTTTTTTTAGCCTGGAGAAAAAAAATTACCAAAGCGGAATCATTCACTGTCTTCGGGCATCCAATGGGCAAGAGCTCATGGAAACTGCTGATGTACGCAGGAGGGCTGCTGAGTTTTATAAAGAGTTATTTAAATGTGAGTATGCAGAAGATCATGAGCTTTTGCAGGATTTTCTCGGAGGCCTACCCAAAGTGCAGGAGGAGGCAAAAGAAGAGTTGGTGAGCCAACTATTTCCGGGAGAATCTTTAGCTTTAATGAGCATGGAGAATGGTCGGGCTCCACGGTTAGATGGTCTAACTGTTGATTTATATTAAGCTTTCTGGGATCTGTTGGGCAATGACTTGTTGGAAGTTTTCTGTGAAAGCATTGCCAGAGGATGGCTGCCTTTGAGCTACAGGAGGGCAGTATTGACCCTTTTACCCAAGAAAGGAGATCTAAAAGAAATCAAAAACTGGAGGCCCGTTTCTTTGCTTTGTGTGGATTTTAAGATTTTATCGAAAAAATTTGGCCAACAGGTTGAGAAAAGTGATGGATCAAATCATACATGCGGATCAGTCTTACTGTGTACCGGGCAGATCTATTTTAGACAATATTGGACTAATTAGAGAT
>NW_015783678.1:0-1357 GCF_001515625.1 Sinocyclocheilus rhinocerous | reverse complement strand
TAATAATGTCAAATTAAAAGTTTTACTTTAAAGTACATTTTAAATGATTATGTTTTAATGATCTTTTGTCGTGCTTTAAATAAGTAATTTATAATTCCTTCTTTGTTAATTGTGATGTGTTGACTAACATACTAAAGCGCATGTAAAGTACTTAACTATAATTTCAACGGTAATGTGTTATTCAAAATTACATTTAAAGTTAAAACATTTTAAATAAATGTACTAAATTGCAACATCATCATTACATACATATTTGAATAGATAACTTATATAAGTTTCAGTAGAAATGACATTAAAGTATATTTACCGTAAATGCTTGTCTGCTACTAATGTAAGTCTTAATTTCAGCTATTTGCATTAATATAAACTTAAACTACTATACAATTTAATTTAATCGTAAATAAAAAAATTAAGTGTCTGAAAACATTACATTCAGTTTGCATGTTAAGTATATTCTTTTAAAGTCTATTATTTCCATAATAAGCACTGTTTTTGTATGCACTTCTTTTTCACAAGAGTTAGTACTGTGGATCAGTAAGATTACAGATTGAATTGATGGGTCAAACTGCCATGATCATAAAGTTGTTGCTCTGAATCTGATGTTAATATTTATATATGAGGCTGAAGATGGACGTTTGAGACGTGTAGCTGGTCTACTGTATATGGCTCATGTGTTGCTCATAGCTCATGTGTAAGACAGCTCTGGGCTATAGAGAAGATTACAGGTGCACCTGTGTGATGAGTTCCTAAAGTTTTAGCATGGTTACCTGACTGACCCCAAAAACACAGCTGTTGCAATCTGGAGACACACACATGGATCCTCTAGATGTCCTCCCTTAGTGAGCTGCCTTGTTGTCTAATAAGGCAAAATTTTACTCATTTACTTATTTTGACTCATATTGCACTCAGAGATGGTCTCAGTCCATGCAGCTTACGAGGTTTTGGAGTTTTGTCTGAATGAAACTCAGTGTTTATATAAGACATTAAACTAATTAGAGGGGTCTGGATATAAATTAATGCCAGTAATACAAGACAATGCAATATGCATAAAGACTCTGAAAGATTAAAATGAGACTACTGCGACTGGTACTGGCTCTATTTTTGTAGTGGAAAGTGCTCAGGGCTCATTTGATGGTGATCAAATTAATTGCATTGGGTTTATAATTATTGGGTCATTTGTTTAAAGGTTTTCTTTCACAAAAAGATCAATATTACTTGGAATCTTGGGCCAGTAAATGTTTGAGCTCAAGGTGGGATTTCGATTCCAAATGCATTTCCATTGCCAAATAGCCCTGTGGAAAGAAGCTACACAAACAGGAAGTGACCCAGACATCCTCAGTTTCCATGTTTATGTGCT
>NW_015783677.1:0-1357 GCF_001515625.1 Sinocyclocheilus rhinocerous | reverse complement strand
GCTACACATGGCTTCCTCACTCCTGACCCGCCAGCTGGCCATCTCTCTTCAGCAAAACCTGCGTCTCGCCGCTCCAGGTAAAAATACCACGGAGAGATGGAGGACTAAGATACCCTCCGGTCTTAAAAGCTGGTTTAACTTCCCGGTCAGATAGAGGACAGAGACTGTAATGTTCTCAACCTACCAGTGACCCTCAAAAAGAGCTGGAGTTGTCACAGAGACTTTATCGAAGTGATGCAACTCCACGCTCAGCTTAGGAAGTGAGACGCTTCCTTTAAAATGATAATGATTGAGAGGGACGCAGTTCAAAGTTTCCTAACCATGTAAATGAGTTACTGGGATCTGGTTTTGTCCAGCTTTGGCTAGTGAATTCTGCATTTGTAGAAAAGTCTGTGCATGTCTCGTCCTTCAGTGGCTGGTCACGCTGATTCAATCCTGCCAGCGTTCTTCATTAATCAGTAGCTCAGTAGTGAGACGTCCCATTCACTTCTGTACACTTGTGTATCCCCTCAAGAGGTTACTACTGTTCAAATATGGCTATAAAAGACTGGCTGTTTAGATGTAGGCCTATTCATTGACCACTGTTCAAATATACTGCAAAAGTACAAAAGGTCTTACAGAGTTCAGTTGGTTAATTACTTTGAGATGCATAAATGCATTACTAAGCATTTTTAGTAAGTTACTTTCACTGAAACGGACTCAACCTTTCATAATTCAAGAGGAACTGAGAATGAATGATTCATTCCAGCACCTATTGAGCTCTGTAACTTTTGTAAAAAAGTGAATATGCTTCATGTGTTTGGACAATTTAAGGACAAATATCTATAAAAGGGCATCAGACTTGATCATTTACATATAAGCAAGAAATGACTACATAAAACAAAACTCAAGTAAACATGTTGGTTTTAATTTAGTTAGTGCACAGCACTCGGGGCCATAGACTAAATGGTAACATCTGCTCAAATCAAAGTAATAAAATGATATATGATTTCAGTTAAATGTGATATTAATGAGTTTTTCTTGTAATAAGATTGCCGTTTTTGTAAGAAGAGCTTGTTTTTGGATGAAACAATATTTAATCCAGCATATTAAGTCATAGTGGGGAAAATGCACTGCATAATAAGTGACCAAAATGATTAAAATATGTAGTCTTATTTATTTATCAATTTTGCATTAGGTTCCAGATATGTCAGCAAAACTGCCACAAAGACAGTTTCAGAGTTTGAATATGACGCCCCATCCATGAAAACTGCTGTGCCAGGTCCAAAGTCCCAGGTACACTCTCAGCATTTTGACACTTTTGCCATGAGATTTGTCACTTGATTGCTGTGTGATATGACTCGGTAGGAAATAAAAA
>NW_015783676.1:0-1357 GCF_001515625.1 Sinocyclocheilus rhinocerous | reverse complement strand
AACTGTTGTATAAATGCAATATCACACTCGTAGCTGTGAGATATGGCTGTATATCGGCACGCTGTGATTATACGGCCGAAGCACAGCTGTGCATATATACAGTCATATCTCACGGCTACTCGTGTGACATTTCTCATACATATAGAAATATGCCCGAACATTATCCGTTAACTACAGACATTCCAGAGGATTTCAGATGACAAGTCAAGTCATCTTTGTTTCTGTAGTGCTTTATATAATGCCGATTTTAACAAGACAGTATTGTCATTATTCAGCTCAAGTCAGATGAGTATTGGTTCAGTTCAAATCTAAAACAAAATATAGTGCATTGCTTAATTCAAAATAAGGGTAAAATGGGTAAATTATGGAAAAAAAGTTACACTTTATTTGACATAGTTACACATTGCATGTACTTATGGTAGTAATTACAGTAAATTATGCGTAATGTCAAGTAACTAAGCCTAACCAAACCCTAACCTTAACTCTACATGAGTAAGTGCATGCAGTTATTATTACTGAGTACTTATTTGTGCAACTGCACTGTACAATGGCACAACAAAATAAAGTGGAACCCAGAAAATTCCTTCATTTTAGCACAGTAAATTGAGGCCCACTTTTCTTATTGTGCACCATGCATCTGGGTATATATGTTGTGTATTTGTAGGAAATAGAAGACAATGTGTGCAATCATCTCTTTTTAACAAAATTCCATAGCATTAATTGCAACAGGCAATTTTTTTTTAAACAAGTCACAATCTATAATACAAGTTGGCAAGGCACCTGGTTAAACTGGATGGCAGGTGGTTCACAGTAAACAAGGCCGTGTTGGTCGCCTCCATAGAAATCTTACCTGAAATACTGGGGAAATGACCAGAGTATTGTATTTCTCTCGTTTCCGCCAGAACTTGATGTGTTTGCGATGTTCTGATGCCTTCCAGCTTGAAACACATCTGTCTAACATTCATTCCTGTCTGTCTCTCTCTTCCTGTTTCTGACGTTCTTCAGCGAACCTGTCAGCTTTCTGTTTTTCAGGATGCCTGTTATGAAAAAGTTTAGCATCGTTTGCATTTGAAAAACGCATGATCTCTTACGACCTCACTAATAAAGCTAAAGTTTGTGCACCTAAAGTTTAACGCACTTTCATCAGCCGCCGAGGTTTTTCCAGAAGCGATCGCGATATTTTCGCTTTGTGAAACCCGAGGCTTTGATTGATTGGCTCGGCGTGGTTTTGAGCAGCTCTGTGTTTACATGGCATTCTCGGCTTCAAAGTTCGGTCTGTCCGATGCGACGCATCGCGTGCCAACGCTTCCCTCTCTGTTGTGGCATTTTGTATGGCGTTTGCGTCTGCCACCCTAAC
>NW_015783675.1:0-1357 GCF_001515625.1 Sinocyclocheilus rhinocerous | reverse complement strand
CACACACACACACACGTCACTGCATCTTCACATCCTCAGGAAATGTGTTTTTGAGAGAGTAGCGGGTGTTAATAGATTTCAGATCGCTTGCAGCTGCTCACAAAGTGCTTCAAAGTGAAGAAGCGCTGGATGAAAGAATGCCCCGTCATCTGTCACAGCCCTCTTCATGGGATAGAGACACGCAACACTGTGGGCTCGTCCCAAAATACAGTCCTCCACAAGGTCACAACTGCACGCTAATTTCCTCAAGGACTTAACCTTGAGAAGATTTGTCTACATATTTCTCATTTTTGCCATGAGAAAACTGACCTTGTTTCCTCTGTACCGAGTAGTTTATTGACACGATGAAAGACAAACTTAAGCATAAATGACATAAAGCTGTATGTATTCACAGTCAAACAAATGCTTTCATGTAAGCTCTACCACATATTTATAATTCAACGACTGACTGCTGTTAATCAAGTGTGACAGCCAGAACAAAGACATTTCTTGTTTTTATTTTACAAGCTCTGGGGGGTACAGGTGAAGATGAAGAACACCTATACTTTTAGATATCTAAAATCCTAATCATCTTAATCGAATAGATCTGTATATATTGTCAATTATGTTATGTTTATACATGGCTGCGTCTTGTCACTTTTCACCTGATGTTTTTTCCACCTCTCATTGGCACTTTACTAAGCACCTGCCAGTTTTATACGGGAAAAAAAAACTGTTAAGGTGTAATAATGCCTCTGATTTTAATAATTTTTTTTTACATTTATAAGGACATGTTTTTCTAGCCATTCACTCTGTGTCATATGATGTCAAATAATTAAATTCAAATAGTTAAATAATTAAAATCAGTTTGTTAAAATAAAAAAAATTTATTAGCTTCTAAACGAATAAAATAAAATACATTTCAACTCATATATATGTGATAATACGTAAACTATAGGCCATAATATAACATTATGAACTATATCTGGTTTTACAAATAAAAAGACATATTCATTATGGGGTATTTCGCCCTCTCACATTATAAATTTCAGGGGCTGATATCACCAAAACTGGCATTTTGGCTGGATCCCCCATTACATCACATTAAATTTAAAATATAAATTATAAATGAATTGTACCAGTAAACAAAATTCAATGTATATGTGTAAATGGTTGGAGAATCTTTGAATAAACATTACAAACTATACTAGGTTTTATAAATAAAAAGAGATATTCATTATGGGCTATTTCACCCATCCACATTATGAATTTCAGGGGCTGATGTCACCGAAATTGGCATTTTGGCCTGATTCCCCATTATATTGCTATATTACACAGTATTACTGTTTTTACTGTATTTTTGTTTAAATAAATGCAG
>NW_015783674.1:0-1357 GCF_001515625.1 Sinocyclocheilus rhinocerous | reverse complement strand
ATCAGTCCAGGTAAGAAATTCTCCATTTTGTACCTGGTAGAAGTTACTGACCTCTGGTGTTTCATTGGCTTGAAACTTCCTGCAATTGCTCTGCTTTCATACTCGCACAGACAGGTGTTTCGTGTGCGCTGGGGGACTATTCTGAGTTGTGCACTGAGGCACTTCTGCTTGTGACGTCAAGTATTCGAAAGTTGTCCGAATGGCGTGTTTAGTTGTTTTAGTGAATATAAAGCTTTTATGGTGTGCCTGAAAAGTATTTGGACGCTTTTTTGAAGCATAATACACAGTTAAAATCATGTAATTTCCTTCATTAGCTACAAAATATCAAGTCAAGTGGCATCTGCAAGCATCTAGAGATTTTATCAAATCTAACTTCACTTTTAATCCATTGTTCCGCTCAATTTTACAAGTAAACCACAGGTGTGATTCATTACCTCTATATTCTACTAAATTCTGAAAACTAAAAAATGTTCACTTTTTGTCTCCAATTTGAACAATATATTGTTTATTTAATTCTTAAATATATTAGTAATTTGGAAGCTTTTTTTGTGAAATGTTTTGCTCAAGAAAAGTGTGTTTGTGCTGCAAGTCGTTTAAATAAATGCTGCTTTTTTGTTTTCGAAATCGTTATCTGTTACAATGAAATGTATACTTTTTTTATTAGACTTAAGTGTCCAGTATTTATTTATTTTTGTCACACTGTATTTATTATTAATGTATTTTAATTATTTTATCTACAACACCATTCATTTCCTGGTTGCACTAAAATAGTGAAACAAATAATATAATAAAACCACAATGAGACAAAAAGTCAAGGCAAATATAATCAATCCTCTGCTAATTATGTGTTGTGCTCATAGTCTGCTGGTCACTTGACAAAACACTGTCCATCTTTATGACTAGTTACAAAGAACATCTGGCATCCTACAAGGCATTTACTATCTTGTGCTTGGTAATGAATGCGTGACCTTGTGACAGTTGGCTCTTCAGCTGCCGAAAACTCCCTGAGACCGTTCTGTAGGCGTCTTGTCTGTCAGGCTAGTATCTATTATGTCCACTGAATTAAAGCAAGTATTGGTGACAGTGCAGCTGCAAAACCAATTGGTGGTTTTATTCGAACTGACAAATGAAATAATGAAAGCAAAATGGGTGACCTTTGACTATAATTTGCATTGTTCTCTCTCACCGTTACATTTCGAAGTAACCTGCACTCAAGGGACAGGGCTAAACCAAAAAGAGTAGAGTTGTACAATGCCCTTCAATGTCTTTCTACCACAGTTCTTCCTCTTTCAAGCCTGCGTTGCAGCACAGCCTCAGTTTTAAATTATCCATCAGCGTGGGTGTTAAGCAAGCCACA
>NW_015783673.1:0-1356 GCF_001515625.1 Sinocyclocheilus rhinocerous | reverse complement strand
GATTTGTGATACTTTATCAAAGATTTGTGATACTTTATCAAAGAAGAGTTTTGTATTTAATAGCAATTACGTCAGTTGTAATTATTTATTTTTCAAACTGTATTGTTTACAGCTTTTTATGCAAACATTTCTTTACCCAGATTCTCAAACCACTGTGTGTGTGTGTTTTTTTCCTGAAATCCTGGAGGACTTTTTGTGAATAAAGACCTAATGAGTTGTATTAGGAAAGTAGATTGTTTGCAACAACAGAGCAAAGTTCAACTCAGACCATTAACCCTTGCACAACCATATTCCAGCTTTTGAATTTTAGTGGGTGGTTGACTGAATAAAAATGAAAGGAAGCACTGGAATCTAAAATGTTAATATGTATCATAGCTGAGGCTGATTAGTTGAAGCATCTTAAATACACACACAAACATATGATGGAGTTGCATGCCTGAAGTATGACTCTGTAAATAAGGGTTGTTAAATCTCGCTCATTAGTGTGTTCCCAACGTGTTTACAGAACCCTCATTAACTACAAGCTTCCTCAAGATAACAAGGCTCAAACTACGACATCGGTGTCAAAGATAAGAATAGCTATGCTACTTTTTTGGTTTCCAAAGAGTGTGGGGCATGGGAGTGAACCTGAGGAACCCCGATTTCAAAGGATCGTCCAAAAACTTGCAACGGAAAGTCACCTATTCGTTTAGAAACTAAACGAAGATGCAGGGTTTGCGATATTTGTTCCTCCTGATGTCCATGAATTTTGCTACTTCAGTTGGGCTTTGCGAAGGGAAATATTTAGGCAAAATCGCCAGTTTAGAAGATGCAACGTTCATTCAGGCAGAAGAGCGAAACCTTGAGGAAGAGCATGGCTTTAACTCCAAACTGGACAACTATTTTGACTTCACGAAGGAAGATTTTTTGAGGAAGCTGAATTTATCAGGCGTGCCGCAAGAACACAGAAAGGTTCAGCCTCCTCAGTTCATGATCGAGCTCTATAATAAATATGCTTCCATCCCTCGGTCGGATGTCATCCGAAGCTTCATCATACAGGGTAAGTACATAAAGAAAGCTCACTCGGATCTCTGAAGCAGATGCATTAGTTTCTTGTAAGACGAGGAGTCAATGTTTCTAATAACGGCACTGCATCCAAACCAAAATCATGCACTTTTTACATACCAAAAAGGATGTTTTTGACTTGTCATTAAGGTTTATTAATCTCTCTTTCATGTTCTCTGCAGATGTTATTTATTCCATTAGACAGGGCAACAAAACACAACACAGACTGCTATTCAACGTTTCCATCCCAAATCATGAAGAGATCACATCAGTCCAGCTGAGGCTGTTCACTCTCTGGGAAAGAAGTAAAAC
>NW_015783672.1:0-1355 GCF_001515625.1 Sinocyclocheilus rhinocerous | reverse complement strand
GTAATTTGTTGGGGGGACTAGTGATAAGATGGTTTAGTAATGCATGCAATGTTTGAGTAACATGTAACTTGTTAGGGTAGACTAGTAATAAGGTGGTTCAATAGTAGGTAAGGTCTGTGTAAAGTGGTTAGATTAATGATTAGAAGTTTCAGTAGTGTCCATTAATGGTTTAAGTATGTTACTGTAGGTTAGACTAGTGACTACAGTAGTGTTGAGTAGTAACTAGGCGTTTCAGTGGTTTGCATAAGGTTGGAGTAACAAGTTAAAATAGACTATACAGTTCATTAGAGGGTAAGGTTTGAGTTAACTGGTTAGATAAAATGGTTAAATCAATGCATAGGGATTTCATGCATAATGCGGTAACATGTTAGGTTAGACTAGTGACTAGAGGTATCAGTAGTGTATGTAATGCTTCAGTAACGAGTTAGTTTAAAGTACAGACTAGTAATTTGTGAATAATCGGTTATATTTACTAGAGGTTTCAGTAGTGTACATTAGGTTTGAGTAATATAGAAGTGTGTCTAAGGGTAGTGTACTGTATTTAGTAGCGTGTCTAAGAGTTCTGTAATGTGTTATGCTAGACCAGTCACTAAAGGTTTCAGTAATGCATGCAAGGTTTGAGTATGGTTCATTAGTGGTGTGAATGAGGTTGGAGTAACAAGTTAGATTAGACTATACAGTTTATTATTGGGTAAGGTATTATTGGGTAACCATAAAATGGTTAAATTAATACATAGAGAATTCAGCATTGTGTGCATAATGTGATAACCAGTTAGGATGGACTTGTGACTAGAGGTATCAGTGGTATGTATGGTTTCAGTAATGAGTTTGGTTAAAGTAGGGACTACTGGTGCATGTAAATTATGAATAATCAGTTTTATTTACTAAAGGTTTTTCTAGTGTGCATCATGACACATCAAGCCAACAGTCGGTCATTGGCCAATGTTGGGCCGTCGTGTTTTCTGCCCAGTTGGCAGTTGACCGATTTCAAAGAAAATCATGTCGAGTATTATGAGCACAGACAGATTTTTACACTCAGCCTGATTCCATTCAGTCAGAAGAGATCAAACATAATTTGAAATTTTGAGCCGATTTTAGAACACTTTGTTTTCATCTTTCATGCATCTCCTAGCAACAAGGCACAAGTTTCTGCACAAGTTTGTTGTGTTCAGAAGGTCTGGTAGTGTATTTTGGCAAGTGTGTGATGCCTAGTGTTTTAAACACAATAGGTTAGACTAGTAACTAGATGTTTTAATAGTGTGTTTTGTGTTTGTAGGTTATGCAGTAATATGTCTTTAATGTAGTTCAAGCTGTGAAGGGGGTTGGCTTGAGAAGTGTGAGTGGGTTTGCGTAAT
>NW_015783671.1:0-1356 GCF_001515625.1 Sinocyclocheilus rhinocerous | reverse complement strand
GTATTTCGCCACACGTTCCTTCTCCTCTGTGAGCTGAGCCACCTCTTCTTTTGGTTTCTCTTCATAATTGGCCCAGAGCTGTCGATAAACACACATTTTCCACAGTTTAAAACAGGATCTAGAATTTCCAATACACCACAGCCACATTGCAACCCATTTTACTTTAATAAGTAAATGGGGTTAATTTTGATTTCATGTTCATTTAATCCTATTAACACCTCAGACCAAACAAGATCAGAGCAGTTTAATCCATTGGCATCAGTTTAAACATTGCGTTTGTTGATAATCCCTTCACATTCACATGATGGGTCGGTAACCTATTTACCCACCCATGAGAAGGTCACAATGACCTCGAGCTCATTAAGACTTGTGGTTGCAAATCACGAATTTGAGTGCGGATTTCAGCAACGTGCCAAAACGAAGGGCGAGAAGTTCTACTTCATCAATGCTTTATGAAATGTCAAGAAAAGAGCCCCCGCGTGCAGTCGAAGCAGTTTGTTTTGCTTACTAAGCACTGAAGGTTGAGTCTATTACGAAATACAAGCACGACAAATTAACAGGCTCTTACGCAATCGCCCCTTACTTCAGTTCGGAGGCTTTATTAGCAAATGATGTTCATCAGCTATTGAAGTGTTCCCCGTTATTCCATTAATTATTTTCTCTCACGGAGAGCAGGAGGCAGCTAATTACAAACCAGACTTTTATATGCGCTTCCTCACGGTGCTGGTTTTAGCTAATTACGTCCACCAGGACTGCAAGGTCGACATTTACAGGCCAATCTCACCACCAGACTGGGAATTACCATATATGTATGTAAAAATACAGCTGGTGACATGCAGTAAGCCTTGAAAACCCAGCCACCAAATGATAAACTACAGAGTTAAACTACCCAATTACATCTGATTATTTCCCCCGAGGAGTGACAAAAACAAGGGAACATGGAGGAAAATGATTCCTTGGGGAAAACAGCAGGGTTAATGAAGATTTAAACATGCCATGCTCTGCAAACCACTCCACAGCAAGGGTGCTAGTCTAACCCCACTATCCACAATGCCCTGGCACAGTAACAAAGTTATTATCAAACCTGGAGGACCAATCACAGTCACCCAGATTTGAGTGTCAACATTTGTTACAGTGCCGACAGTCAATGCCATTTCTGGCACCACTGCGGCCACGTGACCTCTGATACGCGGCGCAGAGGCAAGGGCACTTGAGACACGCGTGAACGGGCGGACATATGCAAAAACCCACTCTCACGTATCCTCCACTGCAAAAGCACAAAAGCAGCCACAAACACACACAATGACTCAAAGAGACACACTGCACCCTGGGCAAATGACCTTCTGTGAGCAACCA
>NW_015783670.1:0-1356 GCF_001515625.1 Sinocyclocheilus rhinocerous | reverse complement strand
TTGGCCACATGTCACGTCACTTTCACTTTCACTTTTTAATTGAAATCCTGACTTGAAGTGAATGGGCCTTGACATTACCTTGACCTATTACCATAACACTTCAAACTCACATCAGCTCTTCAAACCATATTCGCACTGGGAAAAAGTCAGATATTGTTATATTTGTCTATTTTCCATTAACAAAAAGTGTGGTTTCTTTTTTTGTTTGCTTGTGTGCACCTTGTGGAATGTTTATGTCTCATATCCATGTGCTCTATAGATCAGCCCTGGCATCTGCCCATCAGGGTCAACCTCTGCCTAAGACCCTGAGTGTCATGGAGAGCACCCCACAGGTCAGAGGAATGCACACTATTATCAGGTATTATCAGAACCTTATTATCACACTATTAAACAAACTTGCTTATAAGATTCATTTGTTGCGAATTGTACTGCTTTAGTGCTGCATGTTTCATTTTACATGGACCTAATAGACATAACATAATAGAAAGACATATTGGTATTATTTCACAGTACGTATCAGTCAGAACGTTAGCAAACTGCTAGTTCGCAGCGCTGATAATGCTGTAATTTCAATAATCATTAAAATTGGTCTGGATTTAAAGTTTAGGTTCAAACTCAGGAATCATAACAATTGTACCCTGTACAATATACACCTTGGGTTACTCCAGTGTAGGTGTACTTTATGTCACAGATAAATGAAGAGCAAAATTTATCAGCTAAATGATTTCATTGTGCATTTAATGAGTGGGGCTTCGGCAGGCCAGCAACAGCTTGAGTTGTGTTTGTACGTTTTGGGCCACTGATTTGTAATTAGGTAATTAAAATAAAATAGGGATTGTTTTCTCACTTTATCTAAACTCTCAGACCAGTGGTTCCTGTATATAGTATCATACTCTCTTCCAAAAGACACATCATCTCTGTTGTGTATTACTGACTGTGTCCCCTGTGCCCCCAGGAATAAAGAAACCAGTCGGGATGAATTTATTTTCTATTCAAAGAGATTAATGAGGCTTCTCATAGAGCACGCCCTGTCCTTCCTGCCTCTGAAGGTGAGTGGACCGCCATTAATGACCAACTACGAACTTTTAAACTTGATGTTATGAGCTCTGGATATTGGTCATAATACAGTGATGCATTCGAGTGTCAGGCAGCGCCCCCATGGACAAATTACATTTTTATGGTGTGAAGTGAAGCAAGTCTTCATTTAAGATTAAAGCACTTGTTTTATATAATTTTAGTTAAAAAAATCGATCACTGAACCTTATTTCGTCTTTTCTCTTTAGCCGGTGTCTGTTGAAACTCCTCAAGGAACTGTATATGAAGGGAAGAGGCTGAGCGGGAAAAGGGTTTGTTTAT
>NW_015783669.1:0-1351 GCF_001515625.1 Sinocyclocheilus rhinocerous | reverse complement strand
TTTCTTCCTATTTCATAAGAACTCATCCAAATCATTGTCTTAGTATCACAGCCAGTCCTGCTTTAACAGGATGTGAAGCTCTCTGATATTGGAAACTTGGAAAAGATCAATGAGCCCCAACGATTTGAAAATATCATTTCACAAAAGTACCATCAGCATTCGGGGAGCAGCTAAACTGTGATAGCTGAACCGCTGTGAGTTCTAGTTCCGCCACATTCATGATGAGAACAGATACTTGTGCACTTGATGCAATAACAAACAATCAATTTAACAAACATATTAAAGTGAAAACATATTAAAATAAACATGAATAAATTCATAAAAATTTTAATCCATAAAATGACATACTTTTTGAGTGCCGCAGCATGACTTGATTATATACATTTGATTAGATTGTGAAAAGACTTATGGTTTGATATACATATCTGATGATTTTTTATTGTGATAGATCTTGAAGACGCCCACGATCTACTTTTCAAACGAGTCGTACAGATCGTGACCAAATGTGTTCTGTTTATGTCCGTATATAAATATATCCACTTATCTTTCAGCTGGCAGTACTTTAAAAAATTTTTAAGTGGTAAAGAAACATGGATGAATGAGGAATTAAAGTGGTATTAAAATGAGTTATTAAAAGTGGAAAAAGCCATGAAAGAGAAGCAAATCCGGTAACGACATACTGACAAGCCGTTTCTGTGTGCACGCTCTGAAACGGAGTGGAACGCGGACACACGAAGTACGTTTTGGGTTCGGGTGCACGCCTAAATGGCTGATAATAAACAAACAAATGTCAAAACACCCGTCTTGGCGAGTATTCATGTAAACACATTCGGTTATGTCTTATGTGAACATAAAAATCTGGGACAAAATAGGATGTGTGTCAGTATATTAGATCCGAGTTCTTAAAGTGACAGAAGTCTAAAAACCTGCTGGTGTCTGTCTCATTAATATTAATCATATAACATGAGAAAAAGAAAAAAAACCTCTCTCTGCTCTTGACCGAATCATTTTTGTAGCTCTCATAAAAATCCATGTAGGCTATATTTTATTCATACAGTGTTGTATTTTACATTTGATTACTTTGAGTTTCTGTAATATTTCTTAACTGAATACTACAGTTAGACTTATCTGAAAAATTTAAAGCACATTTTACTTCTCTTGTTTTTGTTCTATATATTATTTGTTTTAATGCATTTGTTTCTTTGTTCTAACTTGTCTTTAATAAGCTTGATAACTTTTTACTTATATTAATTGTAGGGCCTACTAGTTTTTACTTCTCAGAAACTTGCAAAACAGTCTTAAAGGAATCATATGATGCAATTTCAAGTTTTCCTTTCTCTTTGGAGTGTTA
>NW_015783668.1:0-1356 GCF_001515625.1 Sinocyclocheilus rhinocerous | reverse complement strand
ACTGTTTCTGTGGTGGGTTCAGTGGATGGCCCCAGAGGAAGAGGCCAGATGGAAATTGGGTCCCATGACCGCCTGGATGAAGGCGTGTTAAACCAGGAACTGTCTAATGGGCTTAGCAAACATGCAACAAATGAAGAAAATATTTGTGATGAAGAAGTCAGAGGCGTGGCCAGGGAGCAACATCAGCACAACTACCACGAGGGAGCTGGATGTATTTCCCAGACACTAGGTCGGGTCCCTGAGCATGCTGGGAAGTCAAATCCTGAATCTCAACAGGGTGCTTGGAGTGGCCAAAATGTCAGTACACCAGTGAATGATGTGGATATGGAGGATGCACGAACCCTGGTGGCCTTTTCTGCTACTGTTGGCTCACTGCCACCTTACACCAACCATCAACCTTCTGAGACTCCTACAGCTCAGCTGTACGAAAGGTTCAATCAGGAAATGTCTAATGGAGGTGAGGAGGCCAGACAGAAAGGTGTGGATGGTGAGTTGTACCCCCCTGAAGACCTAAATACTCTTCAGGCAGCACTGAGCAAGGCCCGTCATGGCCACAAGCCCCCTAACTGTGATTGTGATGGCCCAGACTGCCCTGACTACCTGGAGTGGCTGGAGAAGCAAATCAAAATGGTGGCTAACTGTCAGGATAAAGGTTCCTGTAAAATTTCGGGTGCTCCTCTACAGCCACATGCACAGCATCGTAATGCCCAATCCCAACCTCAACAATGTGGAGGTAACTCCTTATGTGTGCAAGACACAAATCCACATCCCCATGTTAACCAGCCTTCTGCTCCTAGACCCTTTGGCCCACCAGCACCTATTCCTTGCTCCCCTAGTGTTCTGTCAATAGCCAAGGAAAGAAATGTTAGCTTGCAAACAGCAATTGCAATTGAGGCTCTGACCCAGTTGTCTGCCACTGACCCACAAACTGTTGTTCCTCCAGGTGAGTCTTCACCTGCAAATCATCATCAGCATCTGCCAACCTCCTATCCTCAGAGTATGCCACAAGTGGTCTCTACATCACCTGGTCTTCTTTTGTCCTCCTCTGCCACCTCTGCTATGACACAGTCCATCCCTCCAGGTCATTATCCTCAACAGGAGATTTCATGGGATCTGCAGAGACCTCAGTCTCAGGGGGAGTCCCCTGCACCTAACATTTTGTCTAGCCCATCTCACTATGCTTCCACATACCCATCCTCCAAGTCCCCATTTACAAGCGTACACCCATTAACCCCTAATCCCCGACCCCAGCAGTGGAACCAGGGCACAGCTGGAAGCTGCGAGAAAAGCTCCCCTCGGAACGCATGGATGATGGTGAATACTGATTCCCAGCCTCGTTTTGTAAACCCATCCAAA
>NW_015783667.1:0-1356 GCF_001515625.1 Sinocyclocheilus rhinocerous | reverse complement strand
CTGCTGAAGCATATTAGTGTCTGAAAAGCAGTTAGGCTAATCATAGCCTGAGGCTACTAGGCCAATGCTATATCAATTGAATATTTATTGAGCAATGACCCCTTTACTTGATTCGCTAATATATTGCAGCAAGAAGCACAATTAAAGCAAGTCTTATAAACAGAGGTTATCTTTAGACTGCTGAGGAAATTAAAAATACACTACAAATCAAATAATTCTATTTGTTTTTATCATTTGCTACTATATAATTCACCGTTAAACGGAATGTTTCTCACACGCAATTTGTAAAAGGTGTTAAAATCTCTTTATTAACAAAACCTCTGCTTGTTTACATTATAAATTAGACTATTTCTTTGGTCTAGCACTAAAACAGTACATTAGCTTTTTTTGTGGACTCCTGACAGGTCCATTAACCCAAAGGCCCAGGAGAAATCGCACTGCATTAAGGGATATTTTGCAGTAAATCTAAATCATAGCAAAAAGCTCAGTAGTAAAAGTCCAGAGTGTTTAAATAAGAGTAAAATATACTGTGGGCGGTCAGTAATATAAATAGATTTAGTAAATGTGTTCCCTGTCTTCTCTTTGACAGGTTTATCAATGCTCGAAGAAGAATCGTGCAGCCCATGATTGATCAGTCTAACAGAGCAGGTAAAGTGATGGCTTACTTTTTACCATCTTTACAATCACTATATACACAATTTGTGCATGTATCACATATGTTGTGTTTTTGTGTGTTTAGTAACTCAAGGAACCGCTTACAGTCCTGATGGTCAGCCTATGGGCGGCTTTGTGCTTGAGGGCCAACAACACATGGGTCTCCGGCCTAGCGGTATGTTGCACTTTGATTATAATCGCACGTTAGACATTTTAGTGCTGTTATAAAAATGCTGAAAGCATTTGCATGTGTTTTATTGTTCTTTAATTTTGTGTCTCCGTCTCGCAGGTCCCATGGGAGGAATGGGTATGAACATGGGTATGGATGGACAGTGGCACTACATGTAAACGCCTCCCCGCTTCCCAAACCATAAACGTAAGGAAACGCTTTGGTACTTTGGAACATCCCCTCTCTTTCTCCTTTCCCTCGGCGTGTGAAATCTGATTATGGTGGCAATTCGCTCTCCGACGACCCCCCCTCACACACACACGCGCACGCACCTTCTTTCCCCGGCTCCATCTTCGCTGCCTGTCTCTGACAGTCCACAAATCAAGACGTATCGCCCGCCGCGGGCGGCCTGGCATGGAGAATTTTATTTAATACCCACACTGTGCTGCCCAATGAGCCCCTCCATAATGACACTTACCTTGATTAATAGAGCTCTTTATATGTAAATAGGCACCGCATCCAGTTCTCCAATC
>NW_015783666.1:0-1355 GCF_001515625.1 Sinocyclocheilus rhinocerous | reverse complement strand
CGTGATGAAGCAGAGACTCGGCGTGCAGACCATTATGATCTGGAACACCCAATATCTGATGTGAGATATGGGGAAAGCTTTGTCGTAGCACGCCTGGATGCAGCCCGGCTGCAAGGCGTTACAGACAAACATGGTCTGCTCGTCGTCATACACTGTCTCTCCCACTATAGCTACGATTAGGATCCGGAAGATCACCACCACAGTGAGCAGGATCCTAAAAAAAAGCACACCGAAAAATAAATGTGTCAATATACGAGCTTGAGCTGCAGGGAGCTGTCCGGTGCTGAAACCGGGCTGCGCTTCATTTCGCTATCACTGAATGCTGCATATGGATTATGCAGATAGCACTTGGTATGTCACGCTTGATACTGTATTTTTGCGATTTTGAGCACAGTGTTTCACAAACCATCACACCTCCCAACATGACATTAAATAAAATACAAAACAAACACAAATATATCGGGAAAATTCACTAATAAGGGTAGGATGATGCCTAGTGCTGAAAATGTGATGCATTCTCAACCACTGAATGCTATTATTTTAGTTTAATCTAAAACATGCTCCTTTATATTTTATATACACACATACTACGTAACATGTTTTGGCATATGTTTTCTATTGTGTATAAATGAATGTTTTTTTTATTTTTTTGCGCACAGTTGGCAAAAAGCATCACTTTGCCTCAAAAGGTGGCTTTACATAAAGCAATAAAAATAAACTAATACAAATAAATGTGTGTGTGGCAGGTTTACTAATGAGAGTGGGTTGTTAAGGGAGCTAAATAAATACAGATGCGTTCGCAACCAATGAACGATGCATTTCAGTCACCTTTCACTGTCGTTCAATATTGTGATATTTTACAAATGTGTTGTGTACATGTTTTATATATGTGTGTGTGTTTCATTTTATTTTATTTTCTATGTTATTTGAATGGGTGAAATAGGCAGTAACCTTTTTTGTGCACACCTGGCAAGAAGCATCACTCTGCGTTCAAACGTGGCTTTAAATGAAGCAAAAATATTAAAATACATAATATGCTGAAACCAGTCGCGTTCACAGCGATTGCATTCAGTTGCATTATATTTTTCATGTATACTACGCAAATATTTTTTGGTATGTCATGTTTGTTTGTCATCCACATTTTATACTGTATTTTAAAGGGTGAAATGGGCGACTACGCCCGTTGGCAATGATAAAAAAAAACGTTGTTTTTTTTCTCCAAAGCTTGAAACGAGCTGAATTTCGGTGTCAGATGCACTGACATTAGCTCTTACCTTCCGATCATAGTGGAGTGCTGCTGGACAGCAGCTTCCAAGAGCCTCTCTAGTATGGTCCATTCCCCCATCGCTGCTCAT
>NW_015783665.1:0-1353 GCF_001515625.1 Sinocyclocheilus rhinocerous | reverse complement strand
CTTTGGGTTACGAGTCCGACTCTCTAACCATTAGGCCACGATATATATATATATTCACACTATGGAAATAAATTACTCAATCACGATCCTAGTGACCCTCAATTTTCTAAAATAGTATTATAATATTATAAATTAATTATAATTAACTGTGTTTTCAATACAATGTGACTTAAAAACAGGATATTGCTTTTTGAGCTGCAGTGCTATTGGTGAAATATTGTAATTAGTAGGTGATTAGTAATCACTGTAAGTGATAAGATCACTACTTTTATTTACTTACTTCCCGACACTAAAAATCTATCCATCCATTAATCTATCAATCCATCCATCCATCTTACATACTAGGACAATTGAATCCTATAGTAAATAATAATAATTAGCCTTTTCTGATTGAGTGATGAGGTTTGTAGGCATTTATATTATTTACATTATGTACATTTATAAGGTACAAAAGCATTCATACACATTTATTTGTTAAAAATGAAACACAATTACATTCACTCTCACTTACCAGGGTTATAGTTCTCTCTCATCTGTACATATGTGTGAACATCAACACAACATGTACCTGTGTGTGTTTACATTACGTAAGCAGTTCATGCTTCCCGGCACCCCTCCAGACATACATCCACCCACACACAGGGCATTCTGACAGAACAGGCTCCTGTCTATTTGTCTGTATCAGAGCATGGTTTGACTGAGATTCCTGTTACAATCTGCCTGCACAAAAAAGTTCAGATCGAAAGTGTGTATCTCAATTAACCACATTTCTCTTTCTCTGTTCTGACATGGCCACTATTAATGCCAACAGCAGTGTTACCGATGCAACACAAATACTGCAAGAATCTCTAATGGGAAAAAAAATAAAATTTTGTATACTTTTGAAAAGAGTACTTATTACACAAAATAATGCAGAAATAATAAGCTTTAAAATAATATACTTAAGTGCAAATTAATGTAATGTTTTGGGGGCACTTGCAGTAATTGCATGTTGATTGTAAATTTATTATTTATTATTTATATATTTAATATAAATGTATTTACATTAGATGCAATTAGTGTGCATTTTTACCTAATTAAGGACCTAAGTACATCTGGTCCCACTTTATATTAGGTGGCCTTATGTACTTACATTAAATTAATTATTTAATGCACTTATTGTCTACATACATGTTTTTAAATTTTACTTATATTTTTAAAAAATACCTGCATGTTATTACATCTGTAATTAATTTCTGTAATCACATTTATAATTACACTGTTGACTCATCCCTTACACCTTAACCTACCCTTAAACCTACCCATACAACCAAACCTGTCCCTAACTTTACCCGTATCCCACCTCAATAGCAG
>NW_015783664.1:0-1355 GCF_001515625.1 Sinocyclocheilus rhinocerous | reverse complement strand
TATGTTGCATGAAAAATCGCATGTCATTATGTAGTCAGCTCATTTGTGTGCATGTATACGTATGGATCTCAAAAGAACCAAATTGGATTTGTGTCAACATTTGCAGAGCCGTCTAAAGCATGTACCGCTTTTCTTGCAATATACCTTGCATTTTTGCTAGCTATGGGCTTTCTATACTATCTATCACCTGCGGAACTACACAATTCAAAGACATATTTATCCCAGTTTCTGCCAATCAGGAGAGACAATCACATAACATCTACATGGCATTCAGCTGCCATCTTACAAACATCACCAGTTAAATCAAAGACCTGCATCCATTCAGCCCTGCTTGGAAATAATGCTGGGAGAAAGTGACAAAAGGAAAAAAACTTGTGGAGTTTTACAAAACAATCAGTTCTGTGCTTGGAAGACTTTTGAGTATAAATAAAATGATGTAAACCCGATCTCGCATTCAGAATGGCTTGATGACGAATACGATGTGTACATGACACATACACACAACTGATTTGGTAATCTGTCATTAAAAGAGCAAATGAACTCACACTCGACATTTAATGCATAATATGAGATTAATGGTTGAGACTTGGGAAAACTCCTGTACGAAACCAACAAACCCTAGTAATCAAATCTGAGAATACACACTCACAGCAGGTGAGCTGCTTCCCTTTATTTGAAACAGACCATTTATTTCCTCAGTTTAAAGTTAAACCTTGTAGGCATGCTCTGATATGTCATACGGCGTTCAAACATGTGGTCTACAAAGTGGCAAGACGAGAATCAAAATCGTGTGGAAGAGCCAATGAATACAAATCAACATTTTAACAGTATAAAAGAGCAAAACAACTTACAAAATAAACAGACGAAACATGCTCTTCAGAAAAAAGACCAACCGTGAGAAAGATTTTGGCATATTTCCATTCTCTTCAGCGCGAGATTGTATAGAACTGATGTTGAGACGTATAATATACAAAGAGAGCGACGGGTACACATACATATGGGTCATCTTTTTCACAGACGGATTAGAAAATAATCTTCATGAGCTACTTTACTATAACATCTTTCTCGTTCATCCTCCATTTGCCTATGCTATCAGCTCTTTGGCCCATATGGAGCTTCTGAATTGTCATGGTCCTTGGCAGCCACTAGAGGGCGCTCACTGACACATGAGCTCCGTGCTCCTCCATGTTGCCTGATACCATACTCAACTGGACAGCAAGACATAAAGGGAGTTCACAGTGACGCCTTCGTTTCCTGATCCCGTCAGAGCACTTTCCTGGATTTCCGAAGTCCTGGCTCCTGGCTCACTACTATCGTGTGCCTCATTTCTTCTTGCCTGTCTTTTTCTCAGGCTT
>NW_015783663.1:0-1355 GCF_001515625.1 Sinocyclocheilus rhinocerous | reverse complement strand
CAGAGAGAGGATGAGACTGTGAGAGAAATAGGGTTGGGAAAACATCAGAATTTAAGAATTGGCTTCCTTCATGCAGTTTGAATCTATCTATCTGTCTATTGTTGATGTGTTAACTTGAAATAATGAGTTTATCTGTTTCTGATGACTAAAAATACCAAGTTAAATTTGAACTGGTCACAACCGGATAATTGGTTTTTGTATGTGGGAGAGAGAGAGAGGGAATAATGTGTCTGTTTTTCACATAACCGATGTTGTGTTGGATATTTATTCCTGAAGTCCTCACAGAAGATATCTTTTTCATTGTATATTTGATTCTAAACAGTTTGAATCTTGTAGAAATATTTGTGGCTAGACTCAAAGATGGCATGAGGAATCTTCACTCGAAACAAAGGAAAATGTATTATGAAAATTCAGTGGTTAAACATGTTATTCTGGGAATGTTGCTGGAATAATAGTTTGAGGAAATGCACAGTCGTTCCACTGTGTTTGGCCAAAAACGAGCAGCAGTTTTTGTTTAGACAGATGCATGATAGTGAATCTGTGAAGGTGAAATTAGGTGTAATCAAAACCCAACTCCATTAGGCCTGTCATAAAAAATACAGTTGGAATGTCTGTAATGAAAAAAATTACATAAATGCTTGTCTGGAAATCTTGGAATATTATTTGAGCTATAACAATGCTATGGCCCTCAATTTAAAAATCCCGAGAGGTATGAAAATTGTTTCCTAGAACTGGGTTTACATAATGGCTGAATAATGAAGCGTAGAATTATGCACATAACTCAATGAAAAAATAAACCAAACGTGCAAATAATTTAACAAATTGTCATATTGTCAACAGTCTCTGCTTGTATATTCTGATTCACAAAGTATCCAAAAATAGACACTTCAGGACAAACAGCAACATTTGGTGTGATTTTGTTTTACAAACAATTGTGTCACTGTTGGTTTACTTGAACAAACTTTAAAGTGAGCACACCATGTTAAAATCTCTGCACACATCATCCATCTGCTCCCTCACTCTCTGGGGACAAAAAACATTAATAATCAAATAATATTAGTAAGTAAATCCAGGCAATAATGTCTCTATTTGCTAGAAATGAGAGTGCAACTAGTGCATTTTTCTCTATGGGAAGATTTCTCACAAATATTTTGAACAAGACAGAAATTCATGCAGATTTAGATTTTCTTTGGGCATGATCCAATAAACACAAACATCTTCCCACCAGGTTTTAGATTCAGAGAAATCTTAAGTACTTCCAGGGGCGGTTTTTAAAGCACTGCGCATTATAACCAATCCCATACTATTACGTTGAGTTTATGAATACAAAGACCAATCAGAGGCGTTCAGATGAG
>NW_015783662.1:0-1355 GCF_001515625.1 Sinocyclocheilus rhinocerous | reverse complement strand
GTAAGCCACCAAGGAAACATTGCTGCTACCCTGAGGCAATTATTTAATTCCTGTGTCCACACAGCTGGATGGCAGAAAATAGAGATAGGGGTTAAAACTTCATGATTTAGTGAGGCTGGCTCCATACTTGGGGTCTGGAACAGTGAGAAAAGAAAAATCGAAACGGGTGACCTTTAAGAGGTGGTGGCATGTAGCAACAATGGCTGACAAATAGCAATGAGGATTAGCGATGGGTGTGACCTTCTGGGCTTAAGGTCAAATCTACAAGAGAATGCCATGAAATGCTTGACAATTGCCATAGCTGCAGGGAAAGATCACAGAAGATGCCTTCATTTGCCAAAATGCCTGGAATTCCTGTAAAATAACAGATAAACTCACCAACAAACTCACAAATGGCTTGTTTAACAATATCTATAAACATAACTGGGTTTCTGTGACCCTTTAGGTGTCATTCCATGCAGATCTTCAAACCATTATTTTGACGTTATCTAAAGCTACATCTGAATTTCCCTTTCTTCTAAGATGAGATATATCTCACATGGTGCCAGTATCTCAGCTTGTCAGCTAGCCGCCAGCCTGCTGTGTCTGAATCTGCTTCTGAAGTCTGTGGAAGTGCAATTAGAGAGCTGAAGTCCACCCTTATTACTTTAGGATACAACCCTGTCAGTCTGCTGCTATGTTAACTAATGAGTCTGGCTTCTCTCTGCAGATTAAATGGGCAGTATAATCTCCTGACCTTCACGTCATCTCCACGGTCTTTCCACACAATAATTAATTAAAGCTTCTATCTTTCAGATGGCCATGATATAGGTAAACCTGACTTGAAATGTATATGTGATAGATGAGTAATGGATTCTAACCACAAAGGGGATGCTTATTCACATTACGAAAGTATATAGTTAGGATGCAAACATAATCAATCATAATCAAATGTGTTTGTATATGTATGTGTATGTTTCAAAGCAATAAAAAAAATTTCTCTTTCACTGGTTTCCAAAAAACTAAGTCACGCTTTATTCATGAGTGGCAGAAAATTTGCAAATAAAAAAGATAGATGGTGTAAAATGAGTTAAATTGCATCTATTATTATTTTTAGACTGTGCCTTAGAACGTGGGAAAAGAATTACCATGGGAATTAATCACTCGAGCGTCTGAGCCTCTACCTGTTTAATAACAAATTTAATCACTTCCTCCAGAGGTTCATTAGCTCAAAAGGGGAAAGTGTAAGGTTTTATTAGCCGACAGAGCCTTCATTAAGAGCCAATTAAATAATGAACACAGCATACCTTCTTCTTGTAAGAGGATAGACGTGCTGTGAGTTCTCTCTGTTCATCCACTGAAGAGTATATGTAGTA
>NW_015783661.1:0-1355 GCF_001515625.1 Sinocyclocheilus rhinocerous | reverse complement strand
TGGCTCACCTAGCATGGCTCAGTGATCTTTGGGTGACCTGTAATTTTTGGAATCTTTGGGAGCAGTGTACACATGAGATCATAGCTGGCCTACAGTCATTTGGCTTCTCCTTACCCCACCACTACTGTCTGGATTAGCCCCTTATCCAATTTCCACATCAAATCTATGCTAAGAATTCACAGACCGTTTCATGGTCAAGCCCTATTTTGCTACTCCAGTTTTCTTACAGTAAACCGGTGTTACAGTTTTCTTACAAGGGCTCATAATAAATAGATTACTTAATTTGTGACCTTATTCCAAACCCTTTTAACAAAACATACCATAAGTATCATGGTACATTCATATATAAATATTGAATATATTTAGTACCATGCCATGGTGTTATAATCTGATACAACTACTGCACAACAGGACTGCCACTACCTTGAAAGGGTAATTTGAAATGTATACAGTATGGCTCTCCTCAGTAAGAAATTATGTTTGCAATCTTTAATCTCACATTTATCAATAGTTCATTAAACAGTGAATGTCTAAGATCTCATTCAAACATACAACCCTTTGTTGTCTCAAATTTTAAATATTAATAAAACCTTTCTTGATGATAACATTACCTTGCTTCTTTGTTCTTTCTTTTCATGATTCTAGTTTAAAATTTCACATGAACTTTTATTCATATTATTCCAATGTGGAAAACATTCCCTTCTGAACTGACACTCCTTTTCAGCCAAGAAACTCACATTACGGAACAGGGTTTGAATTATACATCCATGGTGGCAAGCAAGGCTGCTTACCTAAAAAAAGTGGGTGTTAAGTCTTAAGATGTGTGGTCTGTACAGGGGCTTTTAGTTGAATATTCTGTCTAAACTTTTGTAGAACACTATCTTTGCTGCACAAAATCCACATTTGTTTACTGAGGTGCTGTTTCCTGATTCCTCAAAGAGGTCAGCTAGTTCCATTCCCACATCTGATAATCCCATTATGAACCCCTAAACACTGTCTCCGCGACCCTGTGTATTCATTATCTTTTTCCTCTGCTGTGGAGTTGCAAATGCCAGTGAAGCAGGACTTGCTGCTGAGTGTGTCAGCGAAACTTTAGGGAGTCCAGTCAAACTCTATTTAAGAGCACAATTTTACACAACCATAGTTGATCCAAAGTGCTTTACTATGAGAAATATTACAATTTAAAATAAATAAAAAATAAATAGTAACACTTACAATATGGTTCATTAGTTAACCATTTTAGTTAACTTGAACTAAGAATGAACAATACTTGTACAGCATTTATTAATCTTAGTTTATGTTAATTTCAGCATTTACTAATGCATTATTAAAATCCAAAGTTGTGCTTGTTAACA
>NW_015783660.1:0-1355 GCF_001515625.1 Sinocyclocheilus rhinocerous | reverse complement strand
TAATTAAAGTAACTACATATGCTATTTTAATTTATTGCTTATATATATAGCATAAATAACACTAGTAATGATAATTATTACAAATACTAAATTTCAGGGTCAACAAAAATGTTGTTACTTGAAATAAAATAAACTTTAACTAAAATAAAATACAATATAAAAAAAAAAAACGTATTTCCAGCTAGCTGCTGAGGCAACATTTTTTATATTTTAATTTATTAAAAATGATTAAACATTAAAAAACATTATAAAACATTTTATAAAATTGTGTTGTGTTTTCTAGTTAAAAGCTCTGGGGTTTCCAGAGGGACTCGTCATCCAAGCCTACTTCGCCTGCGAGAAAAACGAAAACCTCGCCGCGAACTTCCTGCTCCAGCAGAACTTTGATGATGAGTGAACGTTAACCATTTAGACGCGATGACACTCGGAGGACGGCGACGGAGACAATGCAAGCGCTTGGCCACATGTTGCGCGTGTGTTTGTGAATGTGTGCGTTAAAGCGAATAGGACGTCGACTGGTCTTCCATGATTATTTTCATGGAGTTTAAACTGAAGCCATGATGTGACGTTCTATCAGCACAGCTAATGTTTTTTTTTTCGATTTATATATAGCCGATCCTCCTCGACGAGGTGTCTGTTGTCTGTCTGGTTTCTGCTGCTATCTCTGCTGTGTGCGTCGAGTGAAGTTTTATCACAGTTAAAAACCTGCCAAAAAAGGTCATCGTTCATTTCTCGCCATTGTTTTTCAGTATTAATAATGAGACGTTTCAGTCAAGATGGATGCCAAATTTAATTTGTCGCCAATGAAAACAAGCCTTTGATTGATAGACATACGTATTTTCAACAAGTTGTACCATTTTTGTTGCTGGAACATTTTTGGATATTTTGGAGTCTCAGTTGCGTCAAATTAAATATGGCGTCTACTTCCACCATGTTACATCATTTTTAGTGTTTACTTTTCTTTCTATGCGAGCCTCTACTGTGTAAAATACAACGTTTATGCAGTGGACGTCACCAAACTACTACTTTTTAACTCATCTGTTCCCCTACGTTAAACCATTAATATTATAAATAAACCAAATGTTTTGCACTGCATGGGTATTTTGGTATTTTTAAACCCATGTTCAAAATAAGAACTGTCGATAACGTCTACAATTATGAGTTCTTGGTACAAAACAGCATCGATCGTTAAGATGTCACGATCCAGTTGGCTGCCTAACTAGATTTTATTTCCAAGTTTATTTCTGTTATGAAATACGGTAATTTCACCCTAAAATTAAAATTCTTTCATAATTTACTCACCCTCCACGTCTTTCTTCTGTTGAACACAAAAGGAGATATTTTGAAGAATGTTG
>NW_015783659.1:0-1355 GCF_001515625.1 Sinocyclocheilus rhinocerous | reverse complement strand
TGCGTGATCGAGGGCTCATTTTAAAGGGATGATGGCAGAGGTTCAGATAGACCCGTGTCAAATATCTGTTCCTGGATCAGTGTGCTGATGAGAAGCAATAGCGTGCGTCTGTGTATGTGTAGCTCTAATGCTGCTTAGCTCCTCCAATACACTGTCTCCCTCCTCTGGAAAAGAGCCATGTATGCTGTGATATGACAGTCACAGTCCAGACAAACAACAACATGCATTGAAATATATGAGCCATAATAACAAACAATTAATACAATTCATGCCATACACAGTAAAATAAAGATGATGAAATATGTAATGGAATATTTCATTTAATAATTGAAAATATGATGATATTACATACATTAAAAAGTATTTAACACAACATGCCATTTACATTTATTATAAAAGAAAACTTATCCTTCATAAAGTGCAAAAGCATTAGATTGCTTTCGTTCCCATGCAGTTGCTAATGTGTTCTGAGTATTTTTTAACCCAAGTAGAATATTCTGGCCCTTATTCAACACAATCATTTTTTTTTTGCTTGTTTCATTAAATATTGTATTATATAAATTATTGTGTTTTAATAACATAATATTTGTGGTCCTGTAGTTCAAACAGTAAAGCATAGCGCTAGCAACTCCATGTCATGGGTTTGATTCCAAGGAAACAATCGATCAAATATATACCTTGAATGCAATGCAAGCCACTTTGAATAAAAGCATCTGCCAAATGCATAAATGTAAATATTGTAAGTCAGACTGCGATGAAAATGAATAGCACACCTCTCATAAAAAAGCCACACGATTTGAGGTTTCATTCATATCGGAAAAACAATTTGAGCAAATCCTAATGTTAATAGGGATGAAAGCACAAGATAAGAATGAAGTTTAAACTAGAAATCCACGAATGTGTTGCGTCCAACTGATGTAATGTGTCCATTAGGGGGCAGTGTTTTCACACAACTATCACACCATGTGTTTCTCTGCATTTGGATTTCTTAAGTTGATGAGCCAACCATAAACATGCTCAGATCATAAGTTCAAACAACATTTCACTGGCGATTACAACACCAGAAATAAAACCGTGTGTTGATGACTAAAAAGCGGCCAAGGTGCAGCCGAGGTGACAGGCATGAAATGAGTAGCTATCGCTGTAGTCTGGCACTGACTGAGCGCTCTCTGAAAACATCTTTAGATGTTGCCTACAAAAAGACACACAGCGGGGAAAGTTGGAGCCAATTCTCCTTGTCAAAGGAAACCTGCCGAGGTGTAGCACATTGCTTCAATCACAGCCAGACGATGCAATGATGATTGAAATAACGCTAATCTAAGGGCACAATTGCTTCCATTATCATTACAGTTAAT
>NW_015783658.1:0-1355 GCF_001515625.1 Sinocyclocheilus rhinocerous | reverse complement strand
AGTCTGATTATATTACCTAAAATGTGTAATGTAATGGATTACGTTCTGATTATTAATAAACAATTTTGTGATATATTTGTAAAATATAAATATAAAACGAAGTATCGTTGACAATTTAGTATGTGTATCTGTTCGATTAGTGTACTGTTGCTATGGCGACCACCTTGTCTATTTAAAAAATACGAAAATAGGTGAACAAATACAAGTGAAAATACAGGCTCTGATAAACCTGTAATCAAACTTAGAAGTTTACATCAAAATTACTACTAAAACACTACACATATTTAACTTGAATCGATTTTCCAAACGAAAATACACACGCTGACAAACGTGCAACATCGTTATGTAAATTACGACTACAACTAACTCAAACGGTACACGTACATTAAAACAACAAAACATCATTTATGAATCGATTTCCCAAATGAAGCCGTCCCCAGATGTTCACAAAAGGAGGTTTTGTCACATTCAACGGAATTTTGTTCCTAAACTATGAACCCACACAGCGTCCCTCATAGTGGATTATTTAGTCACAGATGTGAATTCATGAATGACAACCAGCATCGTAAAAATACCGATTTGACACACAGTACTGTGGTGTTACCATGTTTAAAACGTATTTTAATGACATGGGAAAGCACAGTACTGTAGTGTAAAAATAAGCTGTGTGAAAGTCTCCTCAGAGCCAGTGTGTGTTCATTATATATTCATTTAAGAGTTGTGTTTTGTGTGGGTTGACGGCTCTCTGACACTGTTTGTTTAGTCCCGCTGAAGGAGATGGAAGCTCCGCGTGAAACCCTCTCAGAGCCGCTCCAGATCACCGCGGGTTCGGCGGAACCGACCGTTAGCAGCGCCGCGTCCCGCTGGACATCCGCTCGTTAGCCCGCGCTCCGTCACCGTCTCCATGACAGCACTAACCTCTGAACTTCTCACATCCTACCGGCTGAATAACAGAGCCAGAGTCCCAAACCGGTCCAAAACCAACATCTGCGAGGGGTCCGACGGGATGGATGAGCGCAAATAGACCGCATATGAACCCCGTTAACTCTCTAAAACCAACAGAACGCGGGAGCGTTTGCGTGTACTTTTAAATAAAAAGAGCGCGAAAGTCGCCGACATGCCGTTAGTGTCCAACGCGGTTGCTGAGGGCTCAGATCTCTGATATTGTGTAATTTCAATCTAAAATCAATTAATATAATCACGTATTTAGGGACAAACTGATTGCCTTCTTAATTTAACATGTATTGCCGTTTAATACGCATTTTTTATTGTTCACGTCACAAGTAAACGTAAAGTTAATCTTCAGAGAATAAACTGTGTTGAAGAGATTTAATCTTATTTAATAATTAATCAGA
>NW_015783657.1:0-1354 GCF_001515625.1 Sinocyclocheilus rhinocerous | reverse complement strand
TTAACCCCTTAGGTATCGAAATTTGGTACCGAACGGCGAGACGTTATATGTTTCTAATATTTAAGGCTAAATTAAAACTGAAAATTAATTTCTTCAATTTTTTTATTATTGTTTTAAAAAATGTCCGTTCCTGCTTTAAACAGTGATATAACATGTGACAGTGAAATTGAGATTTATTTTGGATGGTGTATGCTGATTTAAGACTGATTCAATTGTGCGTAAAGTCCAATACAGCATTTTTCTTATTGGAAGTTATTTCTTATTTATAATATATTGGGAACAATGTAATATCTTATAGCAGGTTACATAATTTACTGTAAATTAGCCTCATGGCCTTATGTCACTAGCTTTTATGAACGTCTCAGGGCTCACAAAATCGCTAGCCAAATGTCCCGGGGCTGTTGTTTCTTCCAGTCAGTCTACCAAAACGTATCACCGCCCTGCCTGATGGGCTATCTTAAATAGTGATATAAAATTCCTTCCTTGATTCACATTGTCCACTCAATTGTAGTGATGAAACAGATAATAGCTGATCATTTGTACAAGTTTCTACGTGTTGCCATTTTAAGCATTAAAGCATTTAAAACCATTTAAATCACATGAAGAGGCCAAATGCTTGCACGCTGAATTAATTTCAAACACAGAATCCTCTTTCACATATCCTTGCGCTTGAATGGACACATTCAAATAAAATTATCTCAAAATACCTGTCTAGGCAAGTATTCTCGTAAACACAGTCGGTTATGTCTAGTGGAGAAAGATATTGCATGTGTATATTGTATACAGTATATGGTATAGTACAGTATATTGGATAAATACCTATACATACCTGCTGCTGTCTGTGTCATTAATGTTAATCAAACAATGAAACAACTTTAACAAATATTAATCTTAATTTTTACAGTGATCAATATGCAGTATTTTTTTACACTTAATTATTACATTTCCTTACCTGAATATTAGTGTTAGGCCTTATATTATTTGTAACTTTGTTTTATTTTATGTATCTATGCTTGTAATTTGCTTATTTGTTCTTATTTTATTACTGACGGTTCACTTGTCTTAAAAATGTTTGACCTTTATTAGTTATTTTTGCTGTGGTTTTGAAGAAGTGTTCTTTAAATAAAGGATTTTTGCTCATCTGAAATTGATCCGATCGGTGACTCAAAATCGAGAATATGATCCAAACAGTGAATTTTGTGATCCGTTGCACCCCTACTCTCTTGACTTGTCATGTGACACCTGTTTTTTGAGTTTCCATCACACCAGCACATACATAAACTGATCCATATTAATGGCATTATGTTTCATTTGAAGCAGAAGTTTTGGCTTTTAAAATGTATGCAATTACAGC
>NW_015783656.1:0-1354 GCF_001515625.1 Sinocyclocheilus rhinocerous | reverse complement strand
GCGAGTACTGGAAAAAGTGGTATCGGTGCATCCCTAATTTTATTTCTTTCAGTTACTTGCCAAGGCAACAGTAAAAAAAAATTTAGTTTAAGTTGAAGTACTAAAATTACTTTTAAAAAAAAGCCTAAATTAAAACCAAAATAAAAATGAATAAAAACCAAACAAACATGTATATAAAACTAATACAAATTACAAAAACAAAACAAAATAGCTAAAACTTAAACCTAAAATGAAAACGGAAAGTATACATAGAAAAACACTAATAATAAATTATAGATACTAAAATAACACTGAATCAGCTAGATCTAGATTGCAGCTGTTATGTTTAATTTCATTGTATGTCTGCAAAATTTCCTAAATATGATTAATTGTAACTTTGCAATTGTTTGTATGTATTTCCTTGATGCTACTGCAGGTAAGTTGTTTTTCGAGTCTAAGAAAACGTGCTTCAACTTAGAGACTGATTTATATTAATGAACTTTTTTTAACGACAAGTTCACACTTTATAAGTAAATATGCAAATTAAATTTTACCTAAATTCTTACATTTTCCTGGTGGCTTTGCTGTTTACAAAATTTGCCTTTTGCTTTTATCTAATCTACATTGTCCAACTTTTTATGCAAGGTTTGGGCTTTATTAAAACAGTGTTCATACTTACAATGATCTTAAATCTGTACAAAAGAGACGGTGAATCAGCTAGGCAGCCGTACTCAAAGTTGTCAGGGTTGTATTTTGGGATGTATCCATCCGCCCCTGTGCACAGGAACACTTTCTCAATGTTACAGATGAACGAGTCTCCAAGATTCTGAACGGGATCCACCATTACACGGCCGTAGATGACATCTCCTAAACAATACAACAGCCATAACTTAATGACAGGTGTCATATTTCAAATGCTCAAACAGAAATAAAGAGTTGTTCGTAGCATTTTACCCTCTGAGAAAGCCATATCACTCTCCTGACCAAAGCCCATGGAGCCGTCTGACAACCAGAGAGTCTTCTTTGAAAGCAGCAGCATCTGTGTGTTAAGACTGAACTCTGCGGACACTGGATCACTCACCTAAAGCCAACAACACAAACGTTACTTTTCTTTAGGAAAACTGAGATATGTTAGATTTTCTCATCTGTCTTAAAGCTAATACTTAATTTAAGTAGTGGCTTTTGAAGGGAATTTGTTTTGCAAATTATAATAATTATTAAAATATTGTATAATTTTCTTAGATTTTGAATTTTTTGATTTTTGAAGGTAATATATATCTTTACTGATCAACATAAAAGAAATTTAGTTGAACAAAGTAGCAGTACAAATATAGTCAGACAACATAAAAGTAAAAAAAAAAAAAATTTAATATAT
>NW_015783655.1:0-1355 GCF_001515625.1 Sinocyclocheilus rhinocerous | reverse complement strand
TTTCACAGCAAACTCAATGCAAATGCAAACACTCCGCTCTATTATAACGACAGGAGTACATTCCAACAGTCAGGAAGCAGCACTCAACATAAGAACAAAACAGATTGAGAAAACAATATCTGAAGGATTGATGTGTCGAGGTGCATTAGCGAGTCGACGACGCCACGTAAAAACACGGTTTATTTGAATGAAAAGTGATTGTGTCTGCTATAATCAGGTCATATACACTGTTTTCTCTCTTCATCTTCAGTCAATCCAAACGAAAAAAGACATTTTATTTTAAAGCCTATAAATAGGACTATAGACAGTTTTTGCATTGCAATATTATTTTCATGTCAAATTTTACAGCAAAACTACATAATACTGCTACGTAAAACCTTTTTTGTCATTCCAAATTTTCCTCTGTGATTCTGATTTCTGTAACAAAAAAAAGTGTTTTAAAATCAGAATTGGCACAAATTCAAACAGCATTCATTTTATTTGAGTATTTTGGGGGAACATGATGTCAAAAAATCAGAAAAGGTCAATTAATTATAATCAATAGCCTAAAACAAGCTTCAGTTTTTTTAACCAAAATTTGATGGATTGTGACCCAAGACATGTTTTTGACAGTTTAACTGAGATTTAACACTAAAAAGAACCGTTACTAAAGGAAAAGGCATTATGCATGACTTCATTTTCACAAATTCACATTTTCATCATAGTTTACACACAGATGATAATGGTATTGTTTTCAAAAACGTGCACTTTGAAACCCATGTGAGATGTTGAGGTGCACTGATGATTCGACAACGCCACGTTGTAAAAACACGGTTAATTTCATTAAATATGTACAAGAATAAAAAATTATCATTTTCTCTTTATGCATCGAAGACCAGGTTACATTTCACCTCAAAATCCAAAAAAACTAAAGAAATGAGATTTTAAAGCCTAGAACCATTTTCCTCATTTTACCCCCAAATTTCTAATTGTAATACATTACTTTGAATTCTTGTAATTCCAAATTTTCCATTAGCACATATTCAAACACAGTTGCGCAACAAACAGCATATTAATCACTTTGAGTATTTTAGGGAAAAATTACATATAAAATGTTGGTCAATTTTAATAGCCTAAAACAAGCTTCGTTTTCTTTAGCCAAATTTGATGAAATGTCACCCAAGACATGTTTTGGACAGATTTCCTGAGATTTAACCTTAAAAATTAGTTACTAAACAAAATGCAGTCACACTTTCCAGAATGAGAGAGCTGTACACACCAATTAGTCTGGCCGGTAAGTTTTTACTCCGCATTTACAGGTTCAATGTAATGTACTCAGAAATTCTTATTAGTCTGCTGCAATGACGTGCTGTGAA
>NW_015783654.1:0-1354 GCF_001515625.1 Sinocyclocheilus rhinocerous | reverse complement strand
AGATCGATCATTAGTACACAATAAACTAAGCAGAAAATCAGGTCACATCTATAGAACGTTCTGTTCTGGTTTGTTTGGATAATGATTTTTGAAATGAACCATTTTTTAATGAGCTAACACTGAAAAAAAATCTTGAAAAAAAAGCATGCTTACCTAAGCATGCATCACTAATAAAAGATAAGAAAATAAGGCTTACAGCATTGAGATCTTCAAGGGCCTGGTTGAGATGTAAAGTGCTCCACGACGACACCAGTCGAAGGCACTGTGGTTTCTACATTCAGTCAAAGTTTGGGTCAGCTTGGCCACTTTGTGCTCTAAATCAGCTGTATTGAGACCTTCATCCAAAACCACTCTGTTCAGATCCTGGATCTCGTCCTGTGGAAGCTGGTTCTCCTCCAGACCATCAGGGAGAGAGCCTGCACCTCGTCAAACCAGGCGTCCCATATGTCTCTGACCCACTCTCGGGGTGGTGTCGTGTCAGGTATCCCACCACGATCTGTGGCAAAGGTCTCAAAATCTAGGATCATGGGCAGACTGTGGCAGAGGAGGGGTGAAAATTGTCCTTTGGAGGTTTTAGACTCCCATGGTAACTGACACAGAGACACTCCTTTTAGAGAATAAAAGGAAAGATCACAACAGACTTAAAAAGTTCAAGAAAGATGATGTTCAAAACGGTTCCTTTTAGAATACTAGTGGGACATAAATATTCCTTTTAGTACATCTTGTATTACACTCTAATACAAGATGTACTGCATCATAAATTGCTGTAAAAGTATATTTTTTATATCATTGGTTTACATTCAATTTCATGTTTTAGTGTTGTTTTGGAATTCTAAAACCTTGTTAGTGTCCGTGATGGCTCTCTCAGTTTTTTCCAAACGTAGACCATCTTGACAGAGTTGTGTGTTTTTCCTCTTTTCTTGGCCCTGCGTTTGAAACGGGACACCCTTGCCCTCTCTTTGCATTTGTTCCCTTCTGTGGATGCTCTGATGAGTTGTGCTCTGTGTGAACCTCCTGAGGCTTTGTTTGTTTGGCACTGGATGGAGATTCTCTGGCCAGAGCTGCACAGATTGAGTTTTGCTGCTGCTGCTGCCACCGCACATGCTCCAGCTCCTGGGAAAGGCTGGTAAAGTCGGACTGTAGCCGAAGATAAGGGCTCAAGATCTGGGGTTAAGTGAGGGGCAGAGCGAGGCCGTCTGGCCTGAAACCCCGAGGGGAGACAGGATATTACAAGAGGTGAAAGTCTGGTTGCAATGCAGTAGAGCAACTTGCATTCAAGTGTTACATTAAAAAGACTGAAGTGTTTTAAGTACTTTATATAATATACACACAGAAAAAAAAAAAAAAAAAAAAA
>NW_015783653.1:0-1341 GCF_001515625.1 Sinocyclocheilus rhinocerous | reverse complement strand
AAAAAAAAATACATTGAATGCATGTCAAAATCTTTTATAATTTATAATTATTTCTTATTAAACAAACAAACAAACGTGGTCCCCCACTAACAAACAGAAAATAAAACAGGAAATGATCTCATACAGAGAACCCTGTTTCAATGTTTTAAGGTCAATGAGTCTTAAAATATTTGATAATTTGACCTTTTTGTGAAAAGGTAAATTTAGCTTAGATTGTAAAATATCATGTGCTTTGACTCTCCAAAAA
Source organism: Sinocyclocheilus rhinocerous (assembly GCF_001515625.1). Classification (NCBI taxonomy): domain Eukaryota; kingdom Metazoa; phylum Chordata; class Actinopteri; order Cypriniformes; family Cyprinidae; genus Sinocyclocheilus; species Sinocyclocheilus rhinocerous. The sequence continues at coordinate 1,094 of NW_015783653.1, read as the reverse complement.
TGATATAATATTTATGAATTAATAATTCATTATATTTGTAATAAATAGATAAATAAATAAATAAATACTTAGAAAAATATAAAGACATTTTAAAAGAAAGATGTGTCATGTATATTCAAGGTGTAAAAAATATATATGGTTTACTTTTTCATTTTTATATCGCATGAAATGTTTAAAGTCATACAATTTAAACCTTTCTTGACAATGTTATAAAATGTTTTAAATGAAATGAAACCAAAATGAATAAACAAAACATTTCTACATGTCTGATGTACATTTCCAATGTCTTTTAAATAAAACTTCAAATGGATTTTTTCTTTTTATGATCATCAACCCATATTCCATGGTAGTACCATGAAATTATCGGAAACACCCATTTCTACATGTTTCAGTATCATGGTATTTATCAATGTACCATAATATTATCATATACAATCCCTGTACAACATCTGTGAAAAACCAAAAATGCAAAAGAGTCACATTAGTCCATTAAACGCCTTTCCATCTCCAAGAGTTTACTCAAACAGTCCCCACACTGTACTTCACATCATGAGCCATAGCAAATATTCCCAGTGAAGTGAACACGGATTATGACAACATGGCTGCAACAGTTCGGCACAGTTAGCCCCAGAGCACCAGTGTTATGACACAGCTGTCTCGCCCCGTTCCCGCCCGGCTCTACTATGCCGCCCAGTCTGGCTCTTGTGTCCGGAGGACACCCTCATGAATTTAAACCAGCTTCCTGCCATTGCACAAGACAGCAGCTTGCAGCCTGAAATTATAATGCAAATGAAGCCTGTGAATTGTTATCATGAACATGGTTATGATAGAGTAACCATAAACCTTTATCTCCAATAGAGCTCTTTAATTAAAGATTCAGAAAAAGAGAAACTGTGCAAGCACGCTTCTTTGAACACAGGCCACACTCATGGAGATTATTGTAAATATGGCCATTGTGAAAGAGTGCACTTCAAGGGAGAGAAAACAAATATTTGGTCCCTCCAGTCCTGGAGACTATGCGTGATGATCTCCATTTTAATGCACTGTGAGTGTGTGTGTGTGTAAGAGTGTGTGTGTGTGTGTGTGTGTGTGTG
>NW_015783652.1:0-1352 GCF_001515625.1 Sinocyclocheilus rhinocerous | reverse complement strand
TCATGAATGAACATTTTCTATAATTTAGGCAGTGCTTAATGTTTCTTTGAGTACTTAACTTATATGCTTAACATACAGTATCTTTTCAATGTTTGGAAATGGACCAGGAGGAGTTTTGGACAGTATGAGCATAAATCCTTATTATCTCTTGCAATAATGGATTAAAGTCACTTTACTGTCAACACAATACTGTCTTTTTGTTTATGTCACAAATTGTGCATGACAGTCCGATTATTGATTGATTAGCAATTAAATCTAGTACACAAAAAAAACGAATAAAAAACACTGTTTCAATATTCAGTCTCTGTTGAAAATAACCAGCTTAAACTAGCACTTAGGTGGTTTTTGGTCTGGTTTAAGATGGTCTTAGCTGGTTTAGCTTCTCAGACACCTTCTAGGCTAGGGGACCAGTTAAGACCAGTAAACCAGCTTAGACTGGTTTAAGATTAATTATTTATTTAAGATTCATTTCAACAGGGTTTAAGATGTTTTCTGGATTCATTTTTTAAAATGTTTGTTTTTGTGCTATAAATTAATGCAAAGTCATCACAAAATTGAGGATTTATGCTAATATTGTTAAAAATTCCACTTTTTCTAAACTTTTGGAGGGCGCTGTATATACATTATCAAACAATACCACTTTTTGGACATCACAATTGATGCAACTCAGTGTGTATCTTCATGTCTTTATATAAACCAGTCAGTGATTACGCTGATTTAGAGGGATGGTTCATCCAAAGATTAATATTCTGTCATCATTTATGTGACCTCATGTCATTTCAGAAGATATTCAAATAAAAATTGTTTTTGTCCATATAATGAAAGCCAGTGGGTCCAAAACAACATTCAACCTCACTGAATTGCATTTTATGGACTAAAAAAACCCCACATTTTTTAAAATATCTTTTTTATGTTCCACATAAGAAAGAAAGTCATATGGGTTTGGTTTAGTACATGATATTAAAAGGATAGTTCACTGAAAAATGATAATTTTCATCATTTACTCACCCTCATGTCATTCCAAACCCATGACTTTGGTTAATCTTCAAAACACAGAGATAATCACTTTATGATGAACAGTTTTTAATTTTATTTTATTTAGGCACGCCTGTTTAAGTTTCCATGTTTACCATATGTGATGTGCTCTGCATATGTGTGCTTATATAAAACCTTAAAGTAAATCTGTTCGTATCTCGTCACGAGTCTTGGATTACACCACTCTGATTTGTTTTATGATGCCTTTATGACCATTTTTGGATCTTCAAGTTTTGGCTGTCTGGACTTTCAATTGAGAGAAAGAAAAGCTATTACACTCTTAAAAATAAAGGTGCTTCAAAAGGTTCTTTACAGCG
>NW_015783651.1:0-1351 GCF_001515625.1 Sinocyclocheilus rhinocerous | reverse complement strand
GGCTCAGCTTAATTCACTCTCCGTCCAGCAGTGCTTTTATACAGATACGTTTTGTTCTCAGGAAGAAAAAAAGTGGAGTGCCGGAGACAGATAGACAGGAGAAATCATCATATCACAGCATCTGAAGCGTTACATCCACCCACCTATACTTTCCAAGTGACTGCAACAAGTACTCATACATAGAATCCTGTTAGTGGTGAATATTCTTCTCATGGTCTTATAATATACACCCGCTAGTCTTATGGTAATTCAATACAGTTTCCATTACAAATTTCATTATCAGCATAATAATTTGGGTGAAAAGTTCAAATTATTTATATTTTCATATGTAAATTTCTTAATAAATTATAAATCTCATATTTTTACTGTACACTGAGAGACATAGTTTGAGGATGAAAGCCAACGTGAGTGTAAACACATAAACTTATGCATAAAAAATATATGATTTTTAATTTTTAGGGGACATGTACAATAGTTTACAATTAGGTTAATATATTTATCATTAGTTAATGCATTAGGTATCAAACTAACTATATATATATTTTTATTCTTAGAGAATTTATTTATAATATTAAATTATAGGCTATTATATTATGTTCATTATTGATTTGTTTGTTCATAATAAATAAGTATTATAAGTACAAATTAATATTAACTGAGAATAATAATGTTGTGAAAGTATTGTTTAATGATACTTAATGCAATGTAAATCTTTCGCATGTAATATTAATGTAAACCTTTGGCAATAGACCCTCTGCATATATTTTAAGAACCAGCACCACCCCCTCACTTTGCTTGTCAACACCAAACACCTTACAAATCCCATGAGATGGACGTATGATACTCGTTACTTTGTCCCAGGTCTGAAGCGGACCTGTCCAGGCCTGCCTGCGAGGGGCGAGATCTCTTACCACTGCTAGTACCTTGTCATCTGGGTGTAATCCACAGCTCAAGTAAGGTAATTAGGTGGTGTCTCACAGCTGGTGCCTAATCCCTCTGTAGAGCAGAAGATACAATGTACACGTTACATAGAGTATCTATGTGTGTGAGTTGCATCTTTTTCAGCATTACAGCCAGCGGGTCCACACCCCTAATTATAACTTGTTGTTCTTATTCAATAATTCTCACTTCCCTGTGGGTAACTCATTCTTTGTGCGTTTGGAATGGTTGCTGTGTGAGGTTTTACATGGCTGTGATTCACTGAGAAACTATGCATGTTTAAAGTGTTGCATTTAATTTGTCTGATGGTTTATGACTCAATCAATTCACTTGAGCGTGCACGCACGCACGCACACTCTCTCTCACACACACACACACACACACACGCACGTACGCACGCACACACACACAC
>NW_015783650.1:0-1354 GCF_001515625.1 Sinocyclocheilus rhinocerous | reverse complement strand
TTTTCTTGTCACATGACAACAAAATGGCTTCCTGTGTGTTGGTTATGCCTCACTGTTTTTAATTTAGATGACGTTTTTAATATATATTAGCGTTTATTTTAATTTTTTTTCAAGGTTTTGTGCTCACAAAGGCTGCATTTATTTGATAAAAATACAGTAACATATTTAAGTAATATTGTGAAATATTACAGATTTAAATAACTTTTTGATTTTAATGCTTAACTGCTTTTAATTTTTTTTAAAGAAAAGAAATTAAAATATTTTGAAACAGATAAATGCATTTTAAATCGGTCATATTTAGGCTACTTTTTTATTACTGTTTACTTTGTTTGATTATGCTGAATTAACTCTTTTTGTATATACAAATAATAATTTAAAAATGAAATATGCCAAACTACTTATGAAGAAACAACATTTCTTTGAACAAGAATTTTATTATTTTAATATGACATTTTGTCTTATTTATAATCTCTGGATGGTTACATCACCTTGACATTTTTTACTTTAAAGGTGCAGAAAAAAATATCAAAAGGCCATTTATTCAGAAAATGAAAACATGTTGATCATAGAAGGGGTTCATTAGAGTCATTTTTTGTATGAATTGCTTTTCTTTATTTCTTTCTCTTTTTTTAATGATTCAATAGATCTGGACTACAAAAACGAGCATCACTGACCCATACAGTATATGTATATAGCTAATGATCTGGTAAACCAAAGCTTGCAGGTTCAAACCCCACAATGGTAGATCTATTAACTGTGACCATTGTGTCCTTGAGTAAGACTCTTAACCTTAGCTGACTCCAGAAGAACAGAAGCTTTTTGCTACATTTTTACTACAGTTCTACAACTGCTACGCCAACACTTCAGACCAATAAACGACGACTCAGTCGCATGACAACCCGGCTATATTATGATAATATAAAAGAACAGACATACATAATGTTTACATAGAGTAAATGAGCACACATTGTGACCCTGTAAATTGCTTTGGATAAAAGCTTCATCTAAAGTAACACGTGTGTTGATGTGAATGGAAACATAGATGTTGAATACTTGGAATTCTTGATGTGTTTCTCTCTGAGAGTGAGCTTTGGCTCCGGATGTCTTCAAGACTAGAAAAATGCCACCACTCCAGTCCTTGTGTCTAGCATGTTGTGTAGGCGCTTGTACGATTGAGTCCCAGAAAAATTACCCGTACACTATATTAAGGGGAGGCCAAGCTTATTTTAATGATTACCAAAAGAAATCAGCATTTGTCTTATTTGTCCTATACACAGCATAGAAGCAATTGTGCTCTGAATGGATGGACCTGAAGACAAGGTCATCAGTCAAAGTGGCATAATGTATTATCCTG
>NW_015783649.1:0-1354 GCF_001515625.1 Sinocyclocheilus rhinocerous | reverse complement strand
AGAAAGTATGTATCATTCTATGGAGACTAGAAGATGAAAGATTTCACCTTAGGCTAAGAGAGTGACTGCATATGTGTATATATGTTTTATATGAAAGATTCTGTCATGAGAAAAAAAAAAAGATTATGCATTATAATGACTTATTGTGGAATTGGCCATTTGTCATTCCTCATATAATCAAAGCTCTACTTCTAATCTTTACAAGAACACTTTTGCCAGTATTCTGCACATCTTGGTGCACTAACCTCAACAAAATCATCAAAAACATAAAACATAATAAAATTAAAGGACATTATATAGCTATTATACACATTGTAAACAACTGGTTAGATAAATCTATCACTTTAACAATGATATTTGGTTGATTATTAGAGTAGTTGACTAGATTTTGAACAAGGAACAAGCATAGATTGTCACACATGCTTTCTTTTATTCGGCCTTATTCATGATCACCCATATGATATGTTACACATGCTACGACAAAAATGCCATCCAACAGAAACATGCCCTAACAGTAACTCCTTGTTACATAACTCTATTATTTTATATGACAATTCATCATGTGATAATCAACAAAAGCAAAATGCACCTGTCTCTCTAGTAAATCAGGAACTTTATATTTACACTGATAACTGATTACATGTAATCTGAATTATATAATCAGATTCCAAACATTAAGTAGCCTACCTCAACTACATTTGACCTTAACTATTTACTTGAAGCCCACTGAGATTTGTAATTTATATTTCAATGATTTATCAACACATTTGCATGTTCACGGTTTTCTGATGTTAATGGTCACATGCAGGTAAACAAAATTTCCATTTTTACTGTTCAGGTGTTTTATTTTGATTTGTTTTTGCTTTAAAATTATGTATTAATTTTAAATTGACATTTTTATTATTTAAGTATTAGCTTTTATTCAACTCACGTCACGACCCCCTGCAGTTCTTTCAGGAAGCCCAGTTTGAGAAACCCTATAGCACGATGTAATGTTTAATGCACTTTATGATGTTGATAACAAAGAACAATATTTTCTTGCTTTTTTTAAATCAATGGTGTCCAATAATCCCATATGAGATAAACGGATAAATGAGTTACATACATAAATATATATATAAAATGTAGGACTTAGAAATAAAAGAAGGTCAGAGAGATATGACATAGCATTGCATTAAGCAAATGCAATAATATGATGCTAGTCATTGAATGTTTGAGAATTTAGAATTCCTTTTCTTTTGTAACAAATAGTTCAGGTAATCCAACCATTATAGGACAGAACCTGTTTGAGCTTTTAAAAGAAGGTCAAAACCACAGGCGGACAGTAGTGAAGTATTTTTACTTTACTCAAGTA
>NW_015783648.1:0-1354 GCF_001515625.1 Sinocyclocheilus rhinocerous | reverse complement strand
GAGAGAAATCTTATAGGTGGGTAAGGAAATTTGTTATTTTTAACCTGTTTTAGTGATGTTGAACAAGACTTAATGGTTAAATCCAGGGTTTGGAGAGAAGCTCTTGGAGAATGAAGCACTTGGGCTTTTTTTCAGGCTGTTGTGCTCTGGCCTAGCATAACTGACAGAAGTGCTTCCTCTGAGACAAGCAGCCTGAATTGCTGTGGCCATCCCCCCGGCTTTCACAGTTTCTAGCCTCGCTGGCTTAATGGGCACTACCGCTCTCACAGAAGCTGCTTACCGAGTCCATTCCACGTCTGAAAAGGACACAGTTGGGCAGAATCACAGAGTGTTTCTCATTAACACTGAGCTTTCCCTCACACATAATAGGGTGAATCTGTGAAAATGGTGCTTTGGGCTTTTTTTAGGAGCTTCTTCTGCCCTGTTCTTGTGAAATGTCAACCTGACAGTTGTCGGATTGCTTTCATTGCATGATAAAGTGTAAACAGTGAAATCCTCGCTCGCTCAGGTGTCGCTCTTGTCAACAATGTGTTTTGTCAGAGAATCTGATCCTCTGAAAATTTCTTTCCAGATGTCCAATCTCTGCTTACCTCAACCCCTTTTAATTTGCCAAAGTCCTTTCAGACGGTGAGGCATCTGTTTGGTTTACTTAGATTAAAGGTGTATATCAGGGTTAAAACAAGTCCAGCTTTATCCACAGCATCTGTGGCTTGCTTTTGAACGCCACAGATAATTTCAAATAATCTCTTAATTTGTTTCAACAAGCAAATAATTAGATACCTTTCTAGGTGAATTAACATCTGTTTATGTTTGCCAATGTATTTTTTCTCTCTCCCATGTCAACAGTCCTTTTCTAGTGTCCTTGTACAAAATAATTTATTTGGGCTTTTCATGTTTGTCACAGGAGTTAACAAAACTGCGTATAACTTTATATAGACAGGTTAGTAAACGATTATTGTCATGCTTTTCTCATATCAACACTTGGGATGCACCAATATTAAAACACTGGGAAATATAAACAAGCCAAATGAAGTGAAATTAAATTAAATTAATCTACATTATTTCATCTAAATAACTTTAAAATAAAGTGCTAAAAGCTAAAGTCATTTTTAAAGCTATACTTGATTTTAGACACTTTAGACACGTTTTAGACATTATCACAGTGTTTATAATATACAGTATGAAAATTAATATTCATTTTGAGATTTGCTAACAATTACATTTAACATGGTTATTATTAGTGTTTTTAAAGATTTAATTTGAGTGAAGTTTAGATAATGGCAAAAGTTATCTAAATGTAAAAATTGGTACAAATTAGGGCTGCACAATAAATCGAAATGGAATCGAGATCGCG
>NW_015783647.1:0-1354 GCF_001515625.1 Sinocyclocheilus rhinocerous | reverse complement strand
TTAAGCATTATATAATGTTTGTTAACAATTTATTAATGAAGCTTTTAGTCGTTGTAAACCATCTGTGATAGGCCAGTTGCAAGACGAGACACAGAAGGCTGCAGTGGAGTCTGGAGGAGGAGCACGAGTGTTATTTAAAGATCCTGAGGGCGTTCCCAGTCCAGATGACCTCGTTTGGGGAGGTCACTAGTTTAAATATCTGTGATGACAGACGCTGCTTCAGGGCCTGAAGAGCCTCTCCGGCTCCAGAGCCATCACTGATATTGCCTTGAGCAAAGAACTTTGTGCAAGTATTAAATAAAGTATGAATATCAAAGAGTGTTTGTAGGATACTTGTTCAGTTGTATAACTTTATAAGCCGTACAAGTCTGAAAACTGGAAAAGAGAAAAGTCTCAGAGCACAGAAAATCAGACATAAACTAAAGACAATATGATTTATGATAACCCCTTTAGACAGTTTGAGGCTCAGTGAGAGCAGAATAAAGAACAAAAGCAAGAAAGACCACATTACAAAATAAAAAGAAAGAATAATGTAATTAACTCATTGAAACAGAAAATAAGGGGACAAAATATAAGAATCCCTGTTTTTAAAAAAATGAGGATGAACATATAATAGTGGGATTCAAATATTATTCCTTGAAGAGATTACATTTACAGACAAACAGAAAATATTTGGGACGGTTATGATTCAACAGAAAGACAGAGGAATTGAGTTATAAAGTGTTTAAAATCAGACAGGGACTCTGGAAGAGTAAAAGTTCAGCGGGAATTAGAGAATCAGCCACATTAGATTATTAGGAAGATGAAATAATAATCAAGAGCAAATCTGAATGAAGATGAAGATGCAACCATATACTCCTGGCAGTTAAGCAATCTAATCAGACGGCTTGATTTTACGAGCCTCAGAGAAGGCAGAGTAGAAAAAACAAATATGTTAAGGTGTTAGAATTATAATAAAGAAAAGCCATTAGAAAACAAATAGGTGATGAGAGGACAACAGTACATATGCTGATTGAATGAAGAACAACAACAACAACAAAAAGACAGAATACCCAACTAAGACCAAATGTTGCTAAAACATTGATTCAGATTACATTATTAGAATGTTTCCACTTAAACTTTAGGAAATATCTAGGTGAACATGAAATTATAATTCTTAAATAACACTGCATGTCAGATTCACATTGTTTTAATGTCAAATAGTTTATCCATAATGTAAGACCATTGCTCTAGAAAGAAATGTTTTTGTGGCTAATATGACATTTAAGTATACTTGACTTAGAAAAACTCTAAATATATTTGAGCTATTCTTGTGCTCCGAGAATGTTTTCATTGTTATACGGTAGGGGGCGCT
>NW_015783646.1:0-1353 GCF_001515625.1 Sinocyclocheilus rhinocerous | reverse complement strand
TATGGCAGGATGGGCTTACTTAAATACAGCTATCTGAGGCTAGCTGTGTTTAGCTTTAGCACAGTAAGCCCTTTCTAGAGCATAGCTATCTGTCCTAGCATGCGCTAGCTCAACTGTCTCCCCCTTTTGGGGTTTTTAATTAGACAGTCCACTGCTGGTGGTTGCATTGCGGGTCCCTTTCCCTAGCTACCTGAGGATAGCTATGTGTTAGCTTGGTGATTGTTCCTCATCTGGGCAGCCGATAGGAAGGCCTTCTGGCTATCTAGGCTAGCTGTGTTATGTTATTCTGGTCTACACACTTCATAAAACTCAGAGGACATAGCTATCTGAGGGTAGCTGTGCTAGCTCACCTGCTCGCTCCGGCCTATTTGAGATTCAGTAGCATCTCTTGGGCTCTTTTAGAAGCTTTTTAAGTTCAGCCCCTTTGTGGTCTTGTGTATTCAGGCTAGTGTTGCTCACATAGCATAGCTATCTGAGGATAGCTGTGTGTGTTAACCTGGTTTCCCCCATATGGATTCGGTTCCCTCATTTGGCCGGGCTATGTGAGCGGCCCGGGATGTCAGTGGCTATGCCCCTTTCTGAGGAGAAGTTTGATGTATGTCTGTCACTTCCTTGGTGCTCCCACCAGGTGGACAGGCATGCGCCTCAGCAAGGTGTGATTGGATTTCGTTCCATAGAAGGGAAATGTCTCAGGTTACCCATGTAACCATGGTTCCCCGAAAGGGAACGAGACGCTGCGTCCCCTTGCCATGCCTTCAGTCTGCCTGTCTCCTTCAGATAACTAATCTGGGGACATATTTAGCAGGTGCCCTTTTATACTTCCGGGCACGGAATGGGCCCTATAGTACTTCCGGGCACTATGACGTCACGGGCCACGTGGACCAATAGATTGGCGTTGTTTCACACGTGGTTCAGACACTGGTCACGCTGACAGCATTCCCCATAGTGTCCACTAGAGGGACGCAGCATCTCGTTTCCTCTCGGGGAACTATGGTTACATGGTAACCTGAGACGTTCCCCTTCAGGAACTCAAGCTGCGTCAAAAACGCTTTGGGAATGTTCCTGTGTTCCCACACTCTGAAACACGTGTAATCAGTCCAACAGAATGGTGTGTCGTCACCGGCAGGCGTGATGTAACCATCAGGAAGTATAAAAGCACGTGCGGTGGAGACAGCAGCAGCTTCTGTTGATCAGTAAGCGCTCTATGTGTGTATCGTCTTATTTATTGTTGTCTGTCTTGGCAAGAGTGTTGTTTCAGTATGGCAAACAAAATTAAACCTGACAAGCAATCTTTCAGACTGTGTGTTTCTCCCTGCCTGCGTTTCATTACGGGTGGGGATACACACAGTTTGT
>NW_015783645.1:0-1353 GCF_001515625.1 Sinocyclocheilus rhinocerous | reverse complement strand
TTAACTGTGTGAACTCTTGGATTTTACCCCTTAGCTTTTTTGTGGTTTGCAATATGCAATATGTTCTGTAAAACAATTATTGATTAAATAAATAAATAAATAAAACAGCTTGCTTATGTAGCAAGCTAGGATCTATTATTTGATACACTAAAATATAAAATAAAATTGAAAAATATCACACAACAATAAAAAAATCTTTTATGACAAATAATCTAAATCTAAATAAAGTTAAAAGTCGAAATTATAAGGTAAAAGGATTAGTGCTGTCAAACGATAAATTAGGACAAAAGTCACCTAAAAGTCATAACTGACATAAAATGTCGTAGAAGATTAGATTCTTAATGTCATCATTATGATTTACCAGTGCATAATTTTCTTTGGCTTTCATACTATTCATCATATTATTTACATACCAAACTTAAACAAGTACTATGATTACTCAAGTAAAGAGATTTGATCACGTGAGAGTCATGAGACCCCAAGCGCACATGACTTATCACGTGATCCGTCGTTGCTCTATAAAGCCATCAGCGTGCTCTTCAACTGTTGTTTATTTTCGCCCAGTGGAACTTTTGGGGAGTGAGACACACATTTCAAATAGAACAACTGCCAGCAGACGAAAGACAGGTAGGACTTTGTTCCTAAAATCTGCTTTTAAATCACGAGGACGTAGATTATTATTATTTCATGTTTGTTTATAATTGAACCCCTAGATAGATATTGAAAAAGGGTCATGGAGATATAGTAGCATGTCTTATATATCATACAAAAATTACAATGCGAAACGCTTTATTCTGTAGTAGCATGACTTTATTTCAAAGACACTTACTGCTTTGCTATGAAATATAATATTGCAATGTTAAAGCGACTTCCTTTTGATTTTTAAAATCTGGATTCATTGTTCGTTTGACTATGTAAACAAGGCCTGCAGTTAAAAAGGAAAGCAGGGGAAATGGAAACCTGAGCTTATGTTTTAACACATGTGAATGCTTCAGCTGCTTTAAGTGACATTATGCTGCTCGTTTACTTACAAATCCACTATTAGCTTTCAAACATAAGTTGCCTCCGATATTTTACGTCTCGCACTACTACAGTAAAGTGAGAACTTTAAATGCCGCGAACAATCGTATATTTGCATTCTCACTATATAATTGACTCCTGACGGTGTTAATACCACTTACAGCAGTATTTTTAACAAGTCGTCGAGATTACTGCGAGGTTTAAGGTCAGAGTAGGCTGGCTTTCTCAAATATTAGCAGGCTTTCCTTGCAATTGCTGACTCATTCACGTCTTATGATTCATGTCATTAGTGAAGTGACATGTGGCCAAGTATGGTGATCCATACTCGGAATT
>NW_015783644.1:0-1351 GCF_001515625.1 Sinocyclocheilus rhinocerous | reverse complement strand
TAAATCTGAGTAAAAATAATTTTATACTACTTTTGACCAGTAGTGTAGATATTTTAAATTAAACACTGATTTTAATAAATAATAATAGCTGGGAATTTTAAAGCTATAACGTTTTACAGCTATAAACATTTGTACTGGAAAATAATGACATAGTGCAAAACATTGATTGATTTGATTTGTATATAATTTATCATTTAAATTTTTAAAGTTTTGTATATAGTTTTAATCATCAAAAGTCATTCTGGTAGATCTATACAGAAATTTAGGTGTAAACAATTATTTTGGTTTGCACCATATGTTGTATAAATTTTCATTATATGGCAAACTTTTATGCTATTTCATGGTTTTTGGTGTTGAGTGTGGGGACTAAATAATTAAGAATATGTAATAAAATTATGCTACAATTTCACTTGGTGTTCTTTGAACCATCTGTTCGCATTTGTAATTTCAACTACAAATGATGTTAAACATAATCAAAGTTGCCAGTTAGCCATTAAATGTACACTCGTTTGAAACTCATTTGCTAAATGACTTGATTTGTGAAATGAAAAAGGCAGAGAGAGAGAGAGCCAGTCTTAGATCCGTCTATATGTAATGCTGCCATCAGTTCATACTGGACCCAAACTGCATGCAGTTAAGCATGAACGCATCCCTCCAGTGTATCAGTATATAGTATAAATAAATTATGGCAACAGCTCACATTCACTTCTGTGAATCGATAGTATCCCTGTTCACCTTGACAGCTTAATCGTGTGTACTGCCTGACCAAACAAAATAAGGTTCACCCTATTTCTTTCATCCTGACCTTGCTTGTGCTCTGTAAGACGCTCTCTCCCCCAGTTCCAGCATGTCTTCTGTTGTGTTCACGTATTGCTTTCTTCCCTAGCATATCGCTTTCCTTTCATCCCCTTCTTTTTTTCTGTGTCTCTCTCTGTGTCAGAGAGACACTCATTATGTCATGCATAATAAGTAACTTTGTCTCTCATATTGACAGATCTGTCAATCCAGAGCAGCAGTTGTTAAAACTGGTAGGGAATGAATTTACTACCTCCTGCTACAGTATAGATGTGAGTGCCAGCAGTCACAAATGTGCTTTGAGCCAGACAGGCACTGTTAAAGCTCTATTGTCTGTCAGCCCATAACTTCCTGAAGACATAAACTACTCTAGACTGTAAAATCAATTCAGTCACTGGTGCTCGTAAAAAGCAGCAGCGTTCTGCTCTTCACACACACACACACACACACACAAACACCTGCTGTGTGAAAATGTGCAATCCAATCACTCTCTACTGTGTTCACAGTGTGCAGTTAAGTAATTACCGCTTATTTGGGCTTTTGTTGGCACCGAATG
>NW_015783643.1:0-1353 GCF_001515625.1 Sinocyclocheilus rhinocerous | reverse complement strand
AGCAGCTTCCACATACTGTCTGTCAGAGACTGTAACATACCTAATATATAATGCACGTGAGTATAAATTTGTTCTTGTTCTTCTGTAATTAACAGGTGATTTTAACCTTTATCAACTTCCAAGTTGTTGAAAAGATAAAGGCAATTATCAAAGTTTGATCAAATGTTTAATTTTCTTACATTTTACATGATTTGTTACACTTAATTACCCCTTTGATGATTTTGAGCCATACATATTTTTTGGCTTCATCACAGTTAATCATTTAATCAATGATTTCAAATTCAGTCCTTGATGTATATTGCTTTACTGAAAATCATAATGATCTGTAGCAGTTCTGTTCTTATTTTTTCTGCTCTTAGGTCCACCTGAAGGTGTTTTCCTGTCTTCCATTTGAGGACTTCCTCTTAGCTACTGTTGCCATGGGCTCAGGCTTTCAGAGTCAGAGCTTTTCTTTATAGGTGCTTCAAACCAGCAACCATTGAAAGAGGCTCTCTGACTAAAATAGGATTGACCTGAACACTCGAGAGGTTGCAGAACTTTCCTTATTTGAGTCAGTAATAAAAGGCTTGCAGTGTTTTAGCGCTAAGCATCAGATGCTGACTTACACTCCATAGGAACACATGGCTGCCTTGTCATTTTGATTGCAGATCAATAATAATCACAACACAGACTGTGGACAATTCAATATGCATCTAAAGACTGATTATCTTTTCTAAAGCCAGCAATGTGGCATGTAAGTGCATACGGTACAGCACATCATGTACTATTTCAACACGGTCTTACGTTTTGGCAAAATCGTTTAAATTTGTACAATCTCATTTGTTCATTTTGTACAATATGCTTATACTTCATTTTTTCAAAAAATCGCATTTTCATGCAGTTTGCATTGTACAAATTTATACAAGGACTATATCACTCACCACTTTCTTAATAGTTTTTAATTCTTTCTAACACCATGAATTTAAATGATGTGTCAGATGAATCCATTTCCTCTACAGTCTCTTTTCTCATTTGACATTAATCAGGGCAAGTGTGCTGACTTTGGCTCATACTGAAGATCAATATGGGGACAAATGTCCTGCTTGACTTGCCTGGACTCACATTAGCACTTCGACCTTTATTATTATAAGCTGGAAAGGGTTGTACAAGATGTGCAAGCAGCTCAAACTGAATGTCTGTAACATCCATTTACAAGCGGTTCAGATCAAAACAACACTGAAGGAGGGGGTCAAATCATATCTATACTAGAGCCCGACCGATATGGGTTTTTTGGGGACGATACCGATACCGATATTAGGGAGTAAAAAAGATATCGATATATCGGCCGATATTCTTTGTATATATTATAGTACA
>NW_015783642.1:0-1353 GCF_001515625.1 Sinocyclocheilus rhinocerous | reverse complement strand
AAAGCGCTGTACAAATAAACTTGAATTGAATTTAATTGAATTGATTGCTAGGGCATTGCTAGGTGGTTTCAAGAATGTCATGGGATTTATGTGGCTGCTTAAGTGTTTTGAGTAATAATTATGTGTTTCTATGTAGTTTGTAGTGCATCCAGGTGGTTTCTAGGATGTGGCTATGTAGCTTCTAGAGTTTCTTGGGTGGTCGCTAAGGTGTAGTAGGTGGTTTCTAGGGTGATATGGTTATTATGTGGCTGCTTGGGTGTTCTGGGAGGTTTCTAGGGTGTTGCTATGTAGGTTCTTGTGTTTCCTGAGTGGTTGCTAGGGTGTTAACGGGTGGTTTCTAGGGTGTTTACCAGAGTTATTGGCTGCTTAAGTGTTCTCTGTGGTTATTATGTGTTGCTATGTAGCTTCTAGTGTTTCTTGGGTGGTTGCTAGGGTGTTGTGGGTGGTTTCTAGGGTGATATGGTCATTATGTGGCTGCTTAGGTGTTCTGGGAGGTTTCTAGGGTGTTTCTGTGTAGCTTCTTGTGTTTCCTGGGTGGTTGCTAGGGCATTTTGAGTGGTTGCTAGGGTGTTAATGGGTGGTTTCTAGGGTGTTTACCAGAGTTCTTGGCTGCTTAAGTGTTCTCTGTGGTTATTATGTGTTGCTATGGGTGGTTGCTAGGGTGTTGTGGGTGGTTGCTTAGCAGCCCAAGTCAAATGGTGCACAAGCAGTGCTGCTTTAATGCTAAGGGTTTGTTCAGAATGATTTCAGAGAAACTCTTCTTTCTTAATGTGCTACAGCTGATGTCTTGATTTAATAAGCCGTTTGTTTCTCCTCCCCTGATGAGTTTATAAAATAGTCCTAATAAGTCACAGATCTGGCGTTCCTCTGTTGGGCCCCGGGGCTCCTCCAGCATACTGTTCTTATTCCAGCAGATCTCTGAGATTGACGAGCGTCGCTGCGTCGAGGAAGACGAGAGACAGACAGGCGACGAGTGAAGCTTTTGGGTGGAACTTCATTCCAGACGTCATTAAACTGTAACAAAAGTACAACTTTAAAATAACGTTTTATGTTAATTTCTCCAGATCTTTTGTCAGACTACAGCGCTGAGCTCATAATAACTTACAGAGCCGCTTTATTACAAACATGCTGAAATGGTTCCTCGCTGTATCTAAAATCATCCAGGTTTATTGAGAATGTTTTTATTTTCATATGTTAGACCGGTAACGTTAAGGAATCTTTCAGGTTCATTTCAAGTTTATCTCAACGAACATTATTTGTGGCGTATAGAAACTCATTTAGACTTTAAGCATAAATACATAAACTGTAAGCGTCTGTAAGGTTTTAACAGTAAAAACGTGATGTGAATTAAAA
>NW_015783641.1:0-1352 GCF_001515625.1 Sinocyclocheilus rhinocerous | reverse complement strand
CTGTTCTGATGAAGAAACAAACTCATCTACATCTTGGATGACCTAATGGTGATTTTTTTGGTGATCTATTCCTTTAAGGACAGCTAGGCTCCAAATTCCACCAAGAAACACATTACACTGAGGTTCTTTTAAATTAAGCAAGCAAATGTAGCTACTTGTGCATAAATCTCTGTCCTTTATTGTATTTTCATTCAATTAGGCAACTCTACATATGCAGAAACTATGAGCCCTCATTTATTTGGTCTGACATCTCTATGAACTAATATACAGTGTTTAACAAGAGGTACACATCAGTGCCTCTATTTCCCTCACGACACCTTCGATAATGAATGAATAACAATTTGGAGATGGGCTTGTTTGTTGTAAAGTCATTTTTTCTTGCATAAGCAAGAGCTTCTGCAATAAGAAGCTAAATCAAAATATATTAGTACTCAACATTTAGGAGAAAACCACTTTACACATCTTAAATATATTCAAATGTTTTGCTCTTAAACTCTGCAACCACACAAAGTCGCCCCAACACTTGATGATACACAGTGGGATGTTGTTTGTCACAATGTAATTGTAACATACCCAATGGCTACTGTCAGTCTCTCAGAAGAGTACTCAACAAAAAAAACATATCCAAACTGTGGACTTCGACATACAGTGGTGTTTTGCATGTCACTCCAGTCAGAATAACTTGACTTTGAATGAGTGAACCAGAGTGCAGTATGACAGGGTTGCTAACATTTTAGAGTGTTTGTAGCCATCCAGCTGTTTGGCACTTATTACAGGTCCTCAAAGCTGTTTGTCTCTAAAGTCTGTTGTTTTTTACAAAGCCAGTTTTGCAGGTTTGTGACGAAAACTATTAAAGCCTTATACACAGTAAAGTCATCATTGTTCTCTGGCACAAGTGACTCCCAAAGAATCAAAACCAAGTGAGCTTAATTGTTTTGAATGTGTACTGAGTGTATATATTTAAAAAAAAAGAATACTTTGTAAATAATGACAATTTAACATTTATTATTATTTTGATAGAGTACTTTGCATGTGCTTCATTATGTTAGTAGTTAGTTAAAAGTGTGCTTTTATAAAGCATGACAAAAGATTATGAAATCAAAGATTTAAAATGTACTTTAAAGTAAAACTTTTATTTTGACATTATTACAAAATACACTTCAAAATTGAAGTGAAGTGACATGATGTGTAACCATTAGGCCACGACTGCCCCTACTTAAGTGTGCTTAAGTGTTTCTTAACATGCTTAAGTGGCCTTTTATTTCAATGATTGTATATTACTTGTAGTCGTAGTTGTAAAAAATATACTTCCAATGTAATTATTTTATACTTTTAATATACTTTTAAGATTT
>NW_015783640.1:0-1353 GCF_001515625.1 Sinocyclocheilus rhinocerous | reverse complement strand
GTTAACTTCTTTTACGTTTCTGGCACAGTTTGTTCAAAATGAACTAGATTCTAACAGTTGTTTTCAAATACACTATTCTAGTTATTTAAGCAATCATTTGGCACAACAGCGATCATAGCTTGGCTCTACAGCGTACCACAAAGTGTCACTGAGCTGTTGCGAGACGATTCTGAACTGCTGGAAAAATGGCTGCACCAAATCAGGCCGTTCTTCTGCATGAATGCGGGTGCAGTCAGGGGAAGAGTTGCGTTAGTCAGAGTCAGTTTATAATCTTTACTGCAAAGAGTCTCTATGAAGTATCTGTAAACTTAATGGATGCACGTCACATAATAAAATATCAATGCAATTCATCCGTTTAAAGTGTGGCTTAAGTGTCCAAATATGTCCTGTGTCCACTGTATGCAAATTTCTAGTCTTCCCAGTTTAGTATTTTTGACACTATTGTAATATCTTGATGAATGTTGTTTTTTAAGAAAGGAAAGCCACTGGGGAGCATGACATGAGCTCACCTTTGCAGGGTCAGGCAGGAAGGTGGACATTAAGGGTGGACTAGCCTCAGTCAGCATCTCTCTGCTGCCCATCCGCCGGATACGACCTCGAAAATCTGGGCTGGACTTCCTGAGGATCTGGGGGAGCAAGAAAGAATTCAGATAACATAGCAAGACATCTAGGCAGGGGAATGCATTCATGCATACACACACACACACACACACTACAGCAAACATACAGTCAGCAATGTGTTTGTCTTGGGCCAACAGTATAGTATGCTTCTAAATTTAACATCCATCCATAAGGCTGCCACACTTTTGTTTTGACCAATTCATTTTCTTTACTTTTCCCGTTCTTCGTGATTACTTGAAAAGGCTTTAAAAAATATGTTTTTATTATTATTATTAGATTTTTTTGATTTTTCTTTTACCACAATTTATTAATCATGTTTTATAAGGCCTTTTAAACCACAATTTTCCTAATAGTATACAAACCTTTAGTATTATTTATCTACTGTTATAGTATATATTTTATGTTATAGTATTTTTTTACTATTTATTATAATATTTATTACTATAAAAGCTCATTTTAAATTAACCTTTATTTTTTATATTTTCAATTTTCATTTTAGTTTGTTATAATCATTTTTATGTGCTTTTGTCATTTTTATTAGTTTTTAAAATATCTCTATTTAGCTTTAATTTATTTTTTTATTCATTTTATTATGTGCCTTAGTCATTTTTATTAAATATATTTAATAAAATGTAATCATTTCCCCCCAAAAAATTATATATATTTTATTAATAAATAAAATGTAATATATTTTTTAATATTTCTGTTTAGCTTTATTTTTACTTCGGTTTT
>NW_015783639.1:0-1352 GCF_001515625.1 Sinocyclocheilus rhinocerous | reverse complement strand
CAATTTCTTAGAGGTTGCACCTGCGTCAGGGTTTAGAACGGCAGCTGCAATCCGTGTACAATTTACAGCTCTTGGTAAATACTGACAACACTTATCATGAGTAATAATGCTGTTTGTATAGCTGGCGAGCTGTTTTGCAGACTGAGCCCTGCTGTAGTACGGATGCCGTGGGACCTGCTGAGTAATCTTCAGTTAAGGAGAGCTTCTCTCTGACTTCTCAGGTAAAATATGGCTTCTCTCCAGGGCCGTGGAGGTCAGTGCTGCTCACTTAAGAGAAGGCAGCTCAGCCATGTCCGTACTCTCAACAACCGTCTGAAGAACTCTACAAACGCCCATCTCATTTCAGCCTGGGCATAGACAGATGCTGCTCTCCACTTCCGAGAGTACAAGATTCCACTGAAGAAAGCCACACAGAGCATGAGGCCAGGTGTGTGATCTGTTATATAGAGTATATAGAGATTTCTCAGTTGCGCTCTGATTTGAGTGCCGTACACTCAGTTTGGGGCTACTGAAAAACACAAGACACATCACAGACACACACACACTTAAATATATCTCCAGTGCAATAATAAAGCAATTTATCTGTCTGTCTTGTATTTTTGTTTTTCCAATGATAAAAACAGCTCAAAACACAGGAAATAATAGTGTGAAAGAAGGAAACCGGATCACCCGAAATCAACTCACAGTTCCCGCACAAGCACCACTGCTCTTTGTCTAGAGCACACGGCTCTGACAAAAATGAAGCTATTTAAAAACTATGACTCAGTGATATTGGTATGAAACTATTCTCACACACACTGAGGCCACACCGTGACCTTTGAGTTTGGTACAAGTTTATTCGGATTCCAGTGGTCTTGTGGTGTCCAAGTCTGGTGCTGTTCCACCGCTACGGATTAAACTTCACCAATATGCATGCACACTGACACCATTCCGAGTATTATTCGTACACAAAAATATCTTTTTTTTCCTCTCTCTCTTGAATAAAAGATTTTGGCACTGTTTTATTGTGTCTATTCCCACTAATTGAAGCGTGTGTGAACACTAATTAAAGCTCAGGGGGAGAGAAATCTCTTGATGCTCGCTGGGAGTGTGCGAGGAAAACAATGGCAACAATGCAGTGATGGAAAGAGGCCCACAGCCTAGATACATTATCAACGAGAGTTCAATTTGACCGATCACACACATACAAAACCACACGACTCTAATACCATTTGGACTATTTATCTTCCTCTCTCGCACTCTGCCAGCTCTTAGTCTGTATTTGCATATGGAGTTCTCGAAAGAAGTGAATTTGGGTTGCTCCTTCATGTGTATGTGCATACTAATCAATCTCATGTTTATTAAAAGCACAA
>NW_015783638.1:0-1352 GCF_001515625.1 Sinocyclocheilus rhinocerous | reverse complement strand
ATTTCCCTTTAGGCAACTGAGCAGAACATAGGGCCGTGTCTACAGGGGATTGCCCCGTGACAGCGCCTCCGGAATAAGTTCCCTATTGACTCTAGTCCCAGGTTTCTCCAGAGACACGGCCCCCACAGGCCTTGATCAGTAAAGCAGCTGAAGTGAATTAAATTGAATTATATTAATGCAGCCTTTCACAACAGGGTTCACCTTATATTAGGTACCTAAAATAATTGCAATTTGCATAAATGCTAAGTAGAAACAGGTTCACATTTGGACAGGCATTTTAATTGTGTAAGTCTGTGCTGCTGGTACATTTTACAAATGCAAACATATGATGTTGCTACTTAAGCCTGCCTTGTGGTTACACCGTGGGCTACAGCTAAATAATTTAAATGTGCTTATAGTTATTACTGGATTTATCTACAGTTAAGTCACCTAAATAGTGTAAAAACAACAAGCATGTGCACAGAAGGTGTCTGAGGAGAGTATAGGGTTTGTGAATTGCAGTTGGGGGGCTAATTGCTCTGTTTTTAGGTTGAAGAGTGCAGATTCTTGAACTCAGATTCAAGCTGTTATATTGAGCTCTCTCTGATCCTCTCTACTGGAGGGGGCTAAAGTGTTAATGGGAAAATCAATAGCGTGAATGCTAAGCATCTTACTGGAAGCAAGAGCAGAATGCTAGCACACCAGGCTAAAGGATGTGTTCACTGATTTAAGCTCAAACAGGACCTAAAACAACAGGCTTAAAAGGCCAAAAGCAATGTTTCAAAAATGAACATGGAAGTCCACTCATTTAAGCGAACAAGGAGTGCTGGAGATACATATTCATAAACAGACTGCCATGCTGACACAAACTAGACTTCCTGTACAGATCGATGAATATCCAGTCTTATTTGCTCCGTGTGTGCATGTGTGTGTGGTGTAATTAGTGATATATCTCATTAGCTGCTAGGTTAATTACCCATCTCTCTGGGATACCTGATAGGGGGCACACAGCTGGAATCAAGACGCATCTTAAACCAATTACTCTCTAGAAGCGTGTGTGTAGATTAAGACCAAGATGTTGGCTGAGAATTACACAAAACAGCACTAACCCTAATATGAACCCTGACACTAACAGTACCAGCACTAACCCTAATGCGCACACACCAAATATACAGAAAAACTGTCTGCATTGAACTGAGACCAGGAATCATTTTCAGAGTGACTAAATTAAAATTTAGCATAAAATTGATCCACATCTTGTGGGCTATCCCTGTTACTACATGAATCTGCCACTTTGTGAAAGATATAACATTGATGGCACTCACAAAAGAAAAAAAATCATATTTTGGATACTTTCTGCAACATTACAATGT
>NW_015783637.1:0-1352 GCF_001515625.1 Sinocyclocheilus rhinocerous | reverse complement strand
GGCTGAGCTGATCGATGACCGAATAAACCCCCTGAACCACCTCACTTTTATCCTGCAGACCTACACCAGCCAAAATGACAACACACACTCCATTATATCCACGTAAATCATCCCAAATTTGAGTATTTTGCAGAAAATAGTAAGAGAACAGGATTCACAACAATCTTCTTAAAGGGATAGGTGACGGTAGCCATCGACTACCATAATATTTTTTTCCATACCATATGAGTCAATGGCTACCGTTAATTGATTGGTTACCAACATTCTTCATAATATCTGCTTTTGTGTTTAGCAGAAGAAAGAAACTCATACAGGTTTGGAATAACATGAGGGTGAGTGAATGATGACAAAATTTTCATTTTAAATAACCCAATAAATTCTTACCAATGGGGATTTAAGATAAATTGGAGTTGAAGTTATTTATATTTTTAAGATTATTTTTTAAAGATTTTGAGTTTTTCTGAGAAAACAAGAACATTCCTAAGTGTTTTTGGGGACAAAAATGTATGAAAATAAGCAGTTTTATTCTTAAGAATCCATTATATGCTCTTACCCATAGCCCTGAGAAACTCCTCGTAAAGTTCAAAGGTCATGAGGGGGTTGGGAAGGTCACGCAGCCACTGCTTCAGCACACTGGCGATCACATGGATGTTGTAGTCGTCTAAATTCACGCTGTTCGCATCTGCGATGAAGGCAAACATGCGGCGCTGTCAGTGAGAGTTGCTACTTGACTAAATTCATGTTTTCATAAATAGACATGTAGCTCACCAGTGTCCAGCCCCTGCTTGAGTTCTTTGATTTTATTGGTGGATCCAGACTTCCTGTAGATGCCCTCGGTGTACAGGCCGTGCATCTCGATGTAGTTGATCAGCTTCTCCACCACCAGGGGGACGGCTCTCTCATCGCTCGTTAAACGAGACAACTCCACTCCAAACTGCCGTGAAGACAGCTCGGGGTCAAACTGAGCACACACACACATACATAGAGACATACACAAATGAATTACATGAAAAAATGATGACTGTAATGAAGCTTGAAACACAAAAGATGATTCACATACAACTGGTGACTGCACAGAAAGATCATTTATGAGAGAGAACACCCTATTAGACACCCTAGCAACCACCCAGAACACCCTAGCAACTGCATAGCAACACCCTAACAACCACCCAGAACACTTGAACAACTGCATACTAACCACCCAGAACACCCTAGCAACGACCCAGAACACTTGAAAAACTCCATAACAACCATCCAGAACACCCAACAACTGCATAGCAACATCCTAGCTACCACATAGCAACACCCTAGTAGTAACCACCCCAAATACTAGGGCTGCACGATAAATCGAA
>NW_015783636.1:0-1351 GCF_001515625.1 Sinocyclocheilus rhinocerous | reverse complement strand
CTTTTTTTTTTTTTTTTTTACTATTTTACCTGGTCAAAAAATCTGATGAGGAACATACAGTTGAGGCCAAATAATCACATATAAAACATCAACCCATAAACCACCTACAGTAGCTTTACAGTCTGAAGAAAATGGTTCAGTATAGACTAAAGGTACAGTTCAACTTTGCACTTTTTCTATTGCTTCCCATCAAATTATCAGGTGCTTAATATTTGTGTTTTACAGGCTTTAGGCTGAACATGTGTGTTGGGAATCAGGTTGCAGGGGTAGTCTTGTGTTTAGGAGTCCAGGGAGACCTATAGTCAGAATGAGAGGCGAGCATGTCCCCCAGTACAGCACAGTTACCACAAACACTGCGCTAGACTGCCAGAGAAAACTGAAGTACAGCGCCAACATGATCATGACAACAGCTAGTCCTCGATTCATTTTCAGAAAAGAGACCTCTGAATGATAACAGTTTTTGGTGTGTCACCAAGAGTTTTGCTGTGTTTCTGTATGATGATAAAAAAATTATCAACGGCTAAACAGTATATGGTGGCCCAGTAGTCATATTTTCAGTCATGGCTAAAACAAATGACATATAAACACCTGCAGTGTAGCAATCTGGAGAGTTAGTGTACCCTGCTACTGAAGTTACTGAAGCCCAAATGTCAGGCAAGGACCAGGGTTACAGAAGACCTTTAATGCCTGCTCACCCTAGACCCAAACTGCTTAGATTTACTGAGATGTTGAAACATGGGAAGAAGATCTGGGCCTATCGGAGTACAGCAGACTGAGTGAAATAGAGAGGGAGGAAGGCTCTGTCACAGTAATGAGGCAGTCCACACTTCTTAGAAAGAGGGTCAGGGTGCTCAGAGAGAAAATATTATCTCCAAAATGTCTGAGGTCATAACTCACTCTGAAAATATCACAGGACTGGATTTATATATTTTTTCAATATACTTATTTTTATGTGTTTTTTAATTATACTTTCCATCTCATTTGTATTATTTAAATACATTAATAATTTGTTATATCAAGTAATATTTCTTTGAAATTATTCACTCTACTGCAGTATGTTTAAATTCACAGCTCACTACCAAGAGAAACCCTGTTCTGACCTACAAAAAACAGACGCTCAGAGTTAAAAAAGAAACCTGCAAAATCATACAACTCTGCTTACCATTCCACATTTAATCTGCATCATTCATATGCACTACCAAAGACCGCATTTATTTGTTTAAAAAATATTGTAAAAACAGTACTATTGTGAAATAGTATTACAATGTAAAATTACTGTTTTCTGTTTTATTTACTAATTTATTCCTGTGATGGCAAAGCTGAATTTTCAGCAGTCTTTACTCCAGTCTTC
>NW_015783635.1:0-1352 GCF_001515625.1 Sinocyclocheilus rhinocerous | reverse complement strand
AATAAACTCATAGTTTGGAAGTAAATGAGGGTTAGTAAATGATGACTGAATTTTCATTTTTGAGTAAAATATTCCTTTAAGTGAAAAATGACACCTTTTTAGCAGGTTAGAGAGATTCACTCAATGACTAAAATTAAAAAAAAAAAACTATTCAATTGCTACACTGCTAAAAGTACAGAATTGTTTTTAGAATGGAGGTTTCATTTTGTTCTAGTGTTCTGTTTAGAACAAAAACAAATAGTAAAGTGCAATTATAGGGGGACTTCTGATTTATGATGTGTGCAATATTTCAACGTTAAATTAAAGTTTACCATCCTTGCTTTGTTAAAACTCCTAAGTGTTTGGCAAATTTTACATGACGATTTTTAATAAAATAATCAAGTATCACTTAATTGTGTACCGTCACTCATTTCCATTCTCACTCTCCTACAAAGATTGTAATGTGACAGATCTCCCATATTTGATATGACAACAATTATTTACACCCAGAACAATTAGATTTGAATTCTTAGCGGTTATAAACAGTCTCTCTGTGCTCTGTAAGGTCTGATCCCAGGTCAATTCCAAGACGGAGTCAATTCTAATTCTATGTGAGGAACTGGCTCCTCCTGATCTATGTAACGATTGGGTCTCCGTATGCACAGTAGTGCTCGATGGCGAGATTGTACCAGTTTCCTTTCCTTCCCTTATAGGCACTGGTGACAATCCTGGCCCAGCCTGACTCTCCCTATAAAACACAAGACAAACAGTTTAATCACAGTGACTTACAATACAAGAGCATACACAATTCCACCAGAGAGAAGCAGAGAGTAAAGGTTTCTGAAAGTTGAAACACCCCAAGTGAGGGTGAGTAAATGACATAATTTTCATTTTCAAGGTAAATTTTTTCTTTAATGTGTTTAATTTCTTCAATGCTTTTTTTCTTAAATCCACAGGTCTCATGCGGTTATTGTAAAGCTGAACAGGTCAGACCAAAGCCCTTTGAAGGCCGCTGTAACTCTACTAACCCAGAACTCGCCCCAGGAGTTTCTGACGATCCAGTATTCGGTCCCGTCCTCTGTGACGTCCCAGCCTGCCACTGAGATGATGTGATTCGGCATAGACAGAATGTGAAATTCAGCAAAAACCCCTCCATCATACGCCTCCAGGCCTTCAGTGGCCATTATTGCACAGCTACAACACAGAGAAACAAAGAAACTGTTCTGACACAGCGGCAAAGTTCACTGGTATAGACAAAATCAAGCTGAAATTTGATTAAAGCCCATCTAAAATAGCTTGAATTGAATTAATGCACCAACTGTAAACTGGTGTTATTTTAGTATCACTGAGATACTATTATAGTTTTTATTAAT
>NW_015783634.1:0-1345 GCF_001515625.1 Sinocyclocheilus rhinocerous | reverse complement strand
CATGAATCCTCAGCTCAGGCAAAGGAAACGGGAGTGATGTGGTGCCATGAGCTGTCTGTCTGATCTATGGCAGAGGGGAAATTAGCTTAGATCTCCCTGATATTCATGCCCATCTGGAAAATGAAGACGGATGTCCTGGTTCTACTTTCCTGCTCCATCTTTATGAGAACATTTTTGATTTGCGCCCCTAAGAAAACACACACCTATTTACTCTATTATTTAAACACAGTTTTTCTGAACACCCAAAATTATCTCATAATCTTCTGCAGTAATTTATGCACCTGGTTTTGTTTGGAGTGTTTTTAGCCTTACAGGATATAGCAGTGAGATGTGCTCTGTCATTTAGCAATTTCGGTCTTTACAATACATGGAAAAGTGCAAATGGGGAGCACCATATGCACAAAAATAACTTTCCTCTCCATTATGGCCATGTATTATGCAAATTACCTGCTCCGTTCCCTTCACATTGCATGATTGGGTTGAATATGTGCATGTCTTCGCTAATTTCCACTACAATAATCCTCTCACTTTGTGCTCTCCGTAATTACAATCATCTGCTGCATAATTACAATTTTAAAGCATTGTATTAGGGAGCATCAGTGTGACAGAAGAATAATAGAGAGGAGAAAACTGAAATCTGGTTATTCCGGGCAGTACGTGAGATATAGAAAGGGAATGGCCAGTCAGCAGCTGTGTTGAGTGGGAGTGGAGTGGGCAGATGTTGGGCTAGCGCTGCTAATGAACACGTCGACAAACTTCACCTCACATAATACGGTACTTATATGATGTAACCTCAGATTAATATGATGTCTAAAAGGAGGATTTATTAAGGGTTACATGAGAGGCACGTTCAGAAAAGCTGATGTAACATTTTGTAGCCTGAATGCTATCTGTTAGCATTTCCATTCATCAGCTGCTAAGCAAGCGCAAATCCTCTGGGTTTGTGTGTTTTGAAATCTTAAATCATCTTTAATGGCCGTTAAGCGAGAGATTTTAAAATGATTTTTAAAACCAGAGTGTTTAGTTACAGCATCTACCAGCAGGGGCTAACAGTGCAGTGCTAACTAGCTAATCCTGAAGGAATACTCAAATGTGAGTAAACTCATTTGACTTTTGTTGTCTTTTCATGTAAGTATAAAGTGTTCAAACTAACGCTGAGAGTAATTATGTCACACTTTAACAATTTACCACAACAAAATTTATATGTAGGCTACTAAACCACTGCATCTGATGTTTTGCTAGCTTATGTAGCCTACTGTGAATACTCACACTGTTTAAGTTGAATCTACAGAAGTGACCATTTCTCTCTCTCCCTCTCTCTCTCTCTCTCTCTCTCTCTCTCTCT
>NW_015783633.1:0-1352 GCF_001515625.1 Sinocyclocheilus rhinocerous | reverse complement strand
CAAGCTAGTTCACATATTAGCCATTAGCCTTTACACTCTTATGACTGAGTAAATGTGAGGGGGAAGATTCTATGAGGTCAAATCAACATAAAATACAAGTTCACTGACAGCAATTGTTCTTCAGTGTTTTGTGATGGGGTGAGCGCAATCTATATTTACCCGACTATGAAAAACTTTATGCTTTTGCCTGAATCCCTCTGATAGCATATGCATATTGTGGAGACATCTGTTTGGTGTGTATGTGTTCATCTTGAAGATGTAATCATGAAGCTGCACTGTATTGTTATTCCTCAATTGTTCTGGTTATGGGGTTTTCTAAATCCCTAACTCTAAGTATGAAACTTCTGCAATTACTTCAGCCAATTCGCTTAATGACTCAATTCACACTGCTTTGTAGATCATCTAGATCTAATTTAGCTTTTTGCAACTTTGTACTTTTGTAAATCTAATTCTATTTACAATTTTTCTATAAACATTAATAGAATACTCACCACTCAAAATATGACATTGTTGACATCATTGTGATATTTTGTGTTCCAATTGATCTTCAATGAAATGGGAATTTTTCATCTGATGCTTGCATGTTATACACACACACGCACACACACACACATATATGTATGTGTATATACAGTATATGTGTGTGTGTGCTCACCAAGGCTGCATTTGTGATAAAAAATTATAGTAAAAATGATCAGAATAACAGTTTTCTGTTTGTATTTTAATTTTATTAAAATATAAATCTTTTGTAACTTGAGAAATGCCTTGACTGTCACTTTTGATCAACTTAATGCATCTTTGCTGAATAAAAGTCTTTTTTTTTTTACTGACCCCAAACGTTTTAATGGTAGTGTATATCTTGCACTAAACTTGAGGAAAATTCTTTCCAATGCTTTCCAGATTACATGCACTTACCAGTCTGTAAATGTACTTCATGCTGCAGAGGACGGCACTGAATGCATCTGTCTGAATATGTCTGAATACACGAGAGGAAAAAAAACATATATTGTATATATATTTTACAAAAAATAAAAAAGCAGGAAAATATTATTAAACAAAGAAAAATATTGCATTTTCACTCATTAACAATTCATAGTAAAAGCACCATGTAACATTGAGGGTTTTCATTCAGAAAGACTAGTCCTACCAGACAAACGTCTTAAGTGCACCATGAGGATCAAGATATTTCTTACTGTCAGTGCCATTAGTGACTCTGCATTGAGTTTTAGTGTCTTTTAGATTCACTTGTTATGTAATTTCATACAATCGTCATTGATTTTCCACGGCGTATCACTCGGCAGCTGTATTTAAAGCAGGTCATGAAGAATCAAATTCTCCCTGTTCCTTTAAGA
>NW_015783632.1:0-1327 GCF_001515625.1 Sinocyclocheilus rhinocerous | reverse complement strand
ACGTTTAACACAGACCAACGTTTAAAACGCGATCGGTTCTAGGAAGAATCTGTATATATCTAGAAATAGTGGCTTCATGTCAGTAATTACAAAACGGAAACATTTGGACGATATTTTTTCAAGCAGTTCTCTATACGTCCAAAGGGGGGCAGCAGCAGTGCTCCTGAGTCAAACTTTCTTATTATAAGCGAAAACAGATGAGGCACGTGGCAAATAGCCACATGTAATGCATTTAAATCAGATTTTGTTCTCAAAAATGTTTTAGGGCTAAATGACTATCATAGAGTTGTAGTTCAGCCCAAACCACCAACTCTTATATAAAAATCAGCCTCTATCCAATCCTGTTTATTTTGATTTAAGAACAAAGTGCACATCTGTAGATATGCCTTAATGGTAAATTGCATATGAGACAATTTCATAAAGTAAATAGATAAACGATCCTGATCTACTTTATTACAGATTAAGCAGTGTGGATTCTATAATTCTCTAATGACAGGCGTCTAAATGGTTGGATGCATTTGTGAATTGTAGCTGTTTTGATTTACTCAGCTATTGTAAATCAGAATAACACATACCGGAGTTCCCGGAATCCCCCTTTTATCTCACATCTGCTGTTATTTTCACAAAATAGTTGAACATCTTTCTCTGAACATTGTTAAATGGTTAAATAAGTTCTCTTTGAACACTAAATCTACATAATGTGATGGAAAACAATGGAAAAGGCTACATTAAGAGCTGAAGTGTCTATGTGCAACCTCATCAGCAGGTGGAGTCCAGAGGAAAGCACCACAGACTGGCAAATGCACATGAGGTGCATTAGGGTTTGACCTTGAGAGGGTTCAGCTTGTGTGTGAGAGATTGTGTGTCCGCAGGGTTGTGCATGCGTGTCCTCCCAACATCTGTCAGATGCATTATATTTCATTATCTAGGCTTTCACAACAACTGCTCTACCTGCATAAAAAGCAACACTCCTACACACAAGACTTTATTAATACGCATTCTTTTTAGAAAATATGAAAGCTGTTTCACCTCAAATGTTTCATCTTACATTTAGGCCAGAAGAGAATAACACATTGGTTTCTGATTATGTAAACAGCATGTACTGTATAAAGTAAAAAATTAAATTTTACTTGAAAATGTTATTTGTTAATAATAATAATAATAATAATAATAATAATAATAATAATGGCAAAAACACAGAATAAAATTACTAAAACTAAAATGACAACAGAAATGATAAAAAAAACAATTATTTCAAAATATTAACAAAAACTGTAATATACTATAATAGAATCTCAGTGATACTAAAATAACAGTTAATAACATT
>NW_015783631.1:0-1349 GCF_001515625.1 Sinocyclocheilus rhinocerous | reverse complement strand
TGAAGGATCATGTGACTCTGAAGACTGGAGTAATGATGCTGAAAAGTCAACTTTGCCATAGAAAATAATTATTTTTAATTGTAATTATATACTACTGTTTTTATTAATCATATTTTAATGTAAAATATGAAAAATATATAAATAGCACTATATATAAATAGCACTACTTAAACTTATTTATTTACACACACACATTTATTAGCAATGTTATGTTCATTCCACCTTCCCTGGGCTTTCTTTCTTTCTTTCTTTTGTGTACACTATATTACTTCAAGACTGTTAAATTGCTTAATCAAAATAATAGTTTTCTGTCTTTTAGTTCATGTGTATTACCTTTGAGGCCATCTGCGTATATAGCATACTACAAAATATGACAAAAGAAATTTTTAGCAGATATACGCTTTTAAAATGAACATTTTAAATAGCCTTTAGGAATTTGGTTTGTTCGCTTCAGTTACCACTATGCAAATATTTGTCATCCTATCAGTGCCAACACATAAAGTTGTTATAAAATGAAAAAGTTGTGGCGCATCAATTACTTTCCCCCTCAGTTTCCTTAATTGTTTTGTCCCATGAACCATGACCACAGGCTTCTCTGAATGACAAATTGAAAGCAAACCAATCCCAGGCAAAGTCTTAGCTAAGTGACTTCCTTCCAACATCTGTGCCATGCCAGGCGAACTGCAGGATGGAGAAATGAAATATAGTGTTTATGCAATGGCACTAAGCAGAATGGAGAGTTTCTGTATTTCCACAGCTGTTATATCCCCTGGCACATTTTAGATTAGATTCCACTGGCAGGTTGCGACTATTGACTGAGAAAAGGTCAGAGCAATGCTCTTTCCCACAAAGGATAAAAAATAAAAGCAAAAAATTCTAAAATATAATGCCCATGTGCAAGATAATTAGATTTTAAAATGTGCTTTGGGCACATTTCCAGCCTTAGGCTCTGCTCTGTATGTACTCTATATGAAATCTTTGATATTTTTTGATTGTCTTGTTTGCTGCAGGGCATAAATATTTCATGACTGGATAGCTAAAAACTGTATCGATGCAGCCAAGCCAATTATTTGTATGGTCAAGTACTTACAAATAATACACTCCATCCCTGCGGAGAAACAGATATGATGTCCACCGTGCCGTGTTGAAGGTTGGCCTCCCAGGAGCTTTGTGAACACGGCCCGTCGACATGACACATTTGAATCTGAGCTGTCCAGTACATCTGAATGCTGAGCTGAAGCAGGCCTCGGTCTCCAGAGACTCGGAGAATGCCAGCGGCAGAATACAAATTTATGGTTTCCTACGACCTTCAAAACCACCAGACAGGCATACTAAGTTTTAAAGCTTGA
>NW_015783630.1:0-1350 GCF_001515625.1 Sinocyclocheilus rhinocerous | reverse complement strand
TGGGTTCTCACTTCAACTCGCCTTCAGTGGACTAATTCGTTACAACGGATGACGAAAATCACGTGCATTTAGTGTGCAAATAAAAACTGAAGTATACTTGGGGCTTAGGGCACAGTGAACATGCCTTTATTGGAGAACATGTACTTTCTCCTCTGCTTCTTGAATAACACACCTCTTCCATTTTATGAATTTAAAAGGATTGATGTATCCTGCAAATATGCTTTGCTAGAAAGATGAGTGATAAAAGAACATGTTGAGCACAGCACAATACAAGAAAGGACAGTGAGTCGTTTTTGACATGCAATCAGACATGTCAAGAAGCATGAAAAAAAAGAGAAATGTATAAAAAATACATGGTCACCCAAACAAAGCTTCAAAATCAGAGCGACTGCAGGCAACATTATTTATTTATTATTGCATGTGCCTGTGCTATTCCTGTACTTTTACAACTGAGTGAGTCGAGCTTTGAAGGATTAAAATGTATGGTGTATAGCTTGCCAATGAATATACGTCAACCCTGTCATCGTTGTCCATTTTGATTCATTTCCCTCATCATTCCTTTACCAGGCATTGTATATTTATGATTTGTGCCAGGCACACCAAACTCGTTTCTAGTATAAAGACTCACACACACATTCAGAAAATGACACAATAAACCGTCTCTGTGTGGGCGATTCTGCACAATTTTGCATTTTTCTCAGAATGAAAGAACAGGGTCAGGAATCATCATGGGGCCGTTACTTCAGTCTTGGACTGCTATGCTGAAACATGTCCTCAAACCGCCCTGCGGGTCTGCAGTTGTTATTTTTACACCTGTGAGAAATAAGGTTTATTTGTGGCAGTCTTGAAAGTAATTTGTAGAAATGTTTGCCCGAAGTTTGTCACAAAGGTTTGCCAGAGCATTATATTTTTGAAAGGGTTTAAATCTTGAATGTTAACTTGTTTTCTTTTTAGGTTTGGGAAATATATTTAATAATGCTTTCCGATGTTGTGTTAAAATTATGAAATTAAAATTCATGCTATTTTGGGTAGCCTGTGAATCCAACTTACTTTCTACTTTCTACTAGAAAATCATACAATTACGATTAATCGGGACTGAAGCTGTCAAGTTCCAAAAATTACGCAAAAGCACCTTAAAATATAATTTAAAATATTCCATATTATGCATGCTATAAATCTTCTGAATTCAGGCGACAGCTTTCTATGGCAAACACCAAAACTGAGGGTGTTAATGGGATATTTTATCCAAAAATGAAAATTCTGTCATCATTTATTCGCCCTCATGTTGCTTCAAATCTTTATGAATATCTTCTGTTGAACACAAAAGAAGATATTTTGAAGAATGTGGGT
>NW_015783629.1:0-1346 GCF_001515625.1 Sinocyclocheilus rhinocerous | reverse complement strand
GTGGCCCAGGGCTGCAGCGTCATGCGGCGCGGATGGAGACCCTCGGATCGGAACACCTCCCCGATGTCCACCGGCAGCATGATGTTCACGCTGCTCTGAGAGCCCAGATACT
This sequence comes from Sinocyclocheilus rhinocerous, assembly GCF_001515625.1. Taxonomy (NCBI): domain Eukaryota; kingdom Metazoa; phylum Chordata; class Actinopteri; order Cypriniformes; family Cyprinidae; genus Sinocyclocheilus; species Sinocyclocheilus rhinocerous. The sequence goes on along the minus strand of NW_015783629.1, from coordinate 1,234 downwards.
CCCTGAAACACACAATCCGAGTTCAGCTGCATGCTTTTTTAATTTGATTTGAATATTTGGAAATGAACTCTGGAAGGTGAATATAAAATATTGACTTTTTAATGCTTAAATTGTGTGTGAAATGCTTCCAATTTAAATTTTTACAGCTTAACAACCATGTTGCATTTTAGGAAAATAATGCATTAAAATACAAGAACTATTAATGCTATGTATTTTTCATGCCTTTTTGTTTCAAAGATATTTATCATTAATTAACTACCATAACAGTTTAATTATATTTAATGTCATTTTTAAAACTGAAAAAAGTTGTTTTTTAAGTTAAAAAATGAGTAATCATTTTAAATAATCGTGATTATGTTTTTTGCCTGAATCAAGCAGCACTAACTGCAAAATAAAGAACATTTCTTCAATGATTGCACAGTATTTGTGATGAATCATCTATGATCAAATGTTCTTTGTTTTACAGTACAAATATCTAAAATATTTTAAATCAATACATATTTACTGGAGATGCAAAATGACATAAGAAGTCTTGTTTAAATGTTAAATAAAGAGTTTATGACAAGAACAAACATCCGCCAATGGTCTCAGAAAAAATTGTTCAAAGGCAAAACAAGTTTATTTTTCTGACTCCACTGGCAGATATTTCTATATGACAGATCCAAGTTCAGTAAATGAGTGTTATTGATAATGCGGCTCTCTGTAGAGATGATGGTGATCAGCTTTATTGAGAACATCAGCTTTAGTGCATGAATTCATAACTCTCAAACCCGTTTGCTGTGGTGTTTGCACCTGTAGATGGGTCCGAGGCGTCTGAAGGTGCTCTCCATGTGCTTGTGAAGCAGGCTGAATCTCCCGTCCTTCCAGAAGCGCAGCAGGTTGATCCAGCCGCTGCTGCCGGTGTGAGGAATCTCCTGGAAGTCTCGCACTCCTCCGGTTCTCCTCTGCAGCGGCCGCTCCGTCACCGCATCCTCACGGCCGCATGCGCCGACACACAGTGACCGGACGGCCGTGAAGAACACCGGTGGACGCACGCCTGAGGAGAGCATGATGCCGCTCTCTGACTCGATCCGATCACTCTGAACCCCTTTAACACACTGTCTGTCTGTCCTCCAGCCCTTGCTCTCTCACTGTACCAATGAGTTACTGTCACATCAGGGCATAGTTCAAGAGAAGAACAACACATCAGCTGGATGAACACACACACACACTCACACACACACACACACACACA
>NW_015783628.1:0-1352 GCF_001515625.1 Sinocyclocheilus rhinocerous | reverse complement strand
GCAATTTGATATTTTCCCCCAAATCGCACAGCCCTACTAACAACTAAACTCAGTCATTTCATTGCTACAAGTGAGGCATTACAGCATTATAATGCACAGCATGAAAAATTTAGTTATTCTGAGACTTGCTGACAATTTACATTTTAACAGTGTTTTTAAAGAGTAAGCATTAGATGACAGCAGAGGTAATCTAAATGACCATGTACATTTAAAGGGTATGTTTTCCAATTTCAAACCAGCTTTGCATTGTTGCAATGTCTGAAAGTAAGTTAACAGTGTGTATTATTTTTCCATTCTACCAGGACCAAGTTATGCCCTTATATTTGCCAGCAAAAATCCGCCAGATGACGTAAATCAATTTTAAAAAATGTCTTTTTACTGCACAGACTGCCAACTTTTTATTAAAACCCCATCATGCCAACGGTGAATTACACCTTTATGACAGATACATATCAATTGAAATACCGTCCTCTGATGTTTGTGGATAATTGATTATGTTAGTGATATTGTGCATTCTTAATTAAAAATATAAAGCTGAACTGGAGTGAACGTTCTGAAATTTTAGCTTTGGTGACCCTTTTGTTTATATCCTTCATCCATGACTTTGAAATTTCACTGTCTGCAGAAAGAAATAAAACAAATAAAAAATAACTGACATACATGTTTTGACACTCTGAGTCTGCTTGCACGTACAGCACTGACTCGTGGGTCAACTGAAGGTCATGGAAAAGCAACTGTCCTACATTTTAGGAGCCAGTTGTACCTCATCTCTTCCTCACTTGTGCCGCTACACTCAGGTGAAACACACAAAACCAATATCAAAACAGCACAACCTGCATGACAAAACATTTTCCATTAATAATGTGTTTTGCTCATTAATACTCAAACTGATGAGGGTTAAAAAATTCCTTCATACAGTCCTGAGGAGCACTTTAACTAACAACAGTGTCTCCAGACTTCAAGCAAATTATGCAGCAGTGTCTCTTCCACTTTCCATAATACTCTTGGACTTATCAGTTCTGGGAAAAAGGCTGACAAAACATGTTTCAGTAACAACAGTGTCATTTCCAGTTTACAAAAACCGAGAAAAACACAACAGATTCCTGGTTGTAATTTGAATGCACTGGCAAAATGACATCTGACAGGACATGGTTTTGCAGACAACTGAATTCACAAATGCTCAGAAATGGTGTCATTGTGAATAACATAAAAAGTGAAAATGGGTGGACTCAAATAACTATTGTAGTAAGAGTAAAAGGCTACATCTAGAAGTCGCTTTCCAAAATAATGCATTTTAATGAAGTCAAGTTATAATAGCCGACAGCTCTTTGCAGTTACTGACCGTCATCCAT
>NW_015783627.1:0-1351 GCF_001515625.1 Sinocyclocheilus rhinocerous | reverse complement strand
CCCGGGTCGCTAAAGACCCGAGGTATGCATTTAAGGGTTAATATGAGGTGGGGAATAATTGGTCAAAAACTGTCATATTCACTCAGTATTGCTTGATTTGTTCACCCACTATCTCAATTACAATTAAATACGAATAACTAATTGTGTTTAGTTGTGTTGTAGGCACTAAAACAGTCCAGTCAAACCCATATTTATGTTGAAATAATGAAGATTTCTGTGCCACCCCAGGCTGGTTGCTGGCCCCTGCTTGGCCACCCTTATGAAAATAAGTTCAACCATGTTAAATATATTCTGAATCTGTATGCATCAAAAAAAAATTCTGTATTTTAAACAACATTATAATTAATATAATGCTTAACTTTCATGGTATGACCAATTTAGGAAGTAAATGTATGCATTTGGCAGATGCTTTTATACAAAGTGATTCATGTTGCATTCAAGGTTCACATTTTTATCAGTTCAGAAGGCATGTGGTTAAATGAGAAGAGTGGTTAAAAGAAGGAAGGCAGTTAAAGTGGAGAGCAAAAAGGGCCTGTTCCTGTGCCACGTGCTGATGTGGAGAGGTGGAGGGAATTGGGTGATCTGGTCCAGGTTATTAGTTAGGCTCTGTTAGACCATATAATAGTCTCACAGTGCAACAGGGACGCACTGTTCCAGGGCCACACTCATCCCTGTATGACACCAAGATATGCATGATAGTCCACATGACATAGCAACCTTTAACACACATTTACACACATAATCTACGGACCGGCATCTGTGCTCGTTTGTATGAGCGTGTGCCTGAGTGCGAGAGTTCGCCACTGCTGCAGCATGTTTGCATATGTGCTGAACAGGCTGTTTCTGCCCTTAAAAGCAACTGTATTTTCCTCTGCTTCTCTCTTGCTCTCTCTCTCTCTCTCTCTTCCATTTCATTTCTTTATTGCTCTCCTCCTCCTCATCTCTCTCACGCTCAGCTCCGGTCAATGAAAACAGCACGGTGTCAAAAGGCACCTTATATAGAGGAAAAAAATAGATTCTTGACTGCTCTGGGTCTGTCGGTGATGCCTGATCTTCTACAAGAAGATCTGAGGGGCTGTTCGAGGCAGGAATGGGCTGGAAGTCAGTTGACCCATTTTTAAGCCCCACCTTAAAAATGTTGCCTGCTTCAATTATCTACCTTTGTAACGATTGATTTCCATCATGTTATCAGACCAACTTTTACTGTTTTGTAACAGACATGTGCGTTTTGATGGTTTTAAACACATTTTTTGCTGAAATTATACAAGAATACTGTAAAATGCTGCTGTCGGGGGACTTAATAGTGACAGAGTATACACACAGTATTTCTTTTGCCTATTCAATTTTTTTT
>NW_015783626.1:0-1352 GCF_001515625.1 Sinocyclocheilus rhinocerous | reverse complement strand
TTATCTCTTTTTGTATTGGTTGTAAACGGTCCATTGCCAAAGTACACACTGATATCACCTATAGATACACGCCTTTTAATGTAGCGCTTCATACATTCTCACACACTCAAAGGTCAGAGAGTCTGTTTCAGCTTCTGAAGGCAGTATGAAGGTGTACGTTACGTTGTGCCTGAGCTTGTGTGTGTATTTACACGAAGCTCTGGCGGAGAGCGATTCTGATGCAATGCTCGAGAACAAAGACGTTCTAGTGCTGACAAAAAGCAATTTCGAACGAGCTCTTAAACGGCACAACCGGCTATTGGTCCATTTCTGTAAGTATATCTTCTTGCATGTGTGTTTTTATGGCCACATAAGTCCAGCTCCATGAGGTGACAAATCAATACTTCAACTCGAAGTATAACAGAAGGCTAAATTTTTTGAAAATGTAATGCTTGTTTTTCTTTATTAAGATTGCTCAGATGGTTTCCCAGAGATTTTAACATGAATTTCAAAAAAACAAACCTACTCCAGATGAATAATGGTGGCGTGGTGTTCTGCTTGAATTTAGGGCTGGTAATTGGAAAGTTGCTGGTTCGATCTCCACAAGAAATGAACCATGAGCTATCACCACTGTGCCTTTGAGCCAATCATTTAACTTAAGGGGGGTTGTTTGTTGCTTTGGATAAAAGTGTCTGATGAATGACTCTTTACTTACTAATGAAGACACAAGTGCATAAAGAAGACAGATGAAGTAAACTGGAAGGCAAATTAGAGTCGACACGTCTGGGACTACAACAAAATGCTCTTATGTACATTTATAGTGTGTATTTGCAACAAGGAGTAAACTGTTGCAGCTTTTTCTTGTACCTGCTGTAGATGCGCCTCTTTCTGGCCAGTCCCTTGGCTCCATCCTTGAGTTTAGAGAAGCAGCCGGTGCACTGAAGGAAGCAGAGTCTGATGTGAGACTGGGAGGAGTGGATGTGAAAAAGGAAAAAGATCTTGCTGCATCCCTTAACGTCACAATAATGCCATCACTTCGGCTGTACCTGTCTGGAGACAAGAACAACCCTGTGTACTGTCCTGGTAATGTTGAAATATGTGCACTGACAACTTTCTGTCCTTATTTACTGACCCTTGTGCCTTTCCAAACTCAAATACAGGGATGAGTCCCTTTTAGGATCAGTATTTCATAATGTTTGTTGTGTGGCTCCACCCCCAGTTCTTAAGAGCTCCGCCTCTATAATAACATGGCTTAAAAGAAGAAAAGGGCCAAGCGCTGACATCATCAGTAATCTCACACAGCTGGAAAAATGTATAGGTGAAGATGAGCTTGTTGTGCTGGGATTATTTAAGGTAACTCAGGAATTTGTTTT
>NW_015783625.1:0-1351 GCF_001515625.1 Sinocyclocheilus rhinocerous | reverse complement strand
CTGTAAGTACATGTTTCATGACATGTCATCACAGTGCTGACTGCTTGATGGCAACTTAGAACACACACAGCCCTAAACCATTCATCAGTGAACATCCTGAGCTGTGATGGCAGACAGCCAGACAGGGAGAAATGTGAATTAATTTTAAAAGGCCCTCCAAAAAATATAAATTTGTATATAAAATTAAATTTTGCTTGTTAAAAAAAAAAGTTTTGTCAGCAGATATGGCTACTTCTGAATTGTGTGGAGTGATGGGGTGGAATTGGTGATATGTCTCGAGCAGAGCTGGGAGAGCATATATAAGCTGTAGTATTACCTTATTTTTATTAATTCACTGTGACAATTGTCAGTGATGTTGGAGCGGAGATATTTTTTTAATAAATAGCACCAATGAACAATAACAATGCTCGAGTTATTCACAGGACATCAATGCACGAGTAGACGTGAAGCAGGTAAGTATCATAAAGGCCAGTAGAGTAGAGGTGAGACCAGACACAGATCAGGATACAGTTCAGGAAAGTTACTAGTACTAGTGAAGGGTTTGTGGCTATGCCCATTTCTGTTGTACTTTCAACCAGTCAGTGATGTTGTAATGACAGGATGTCATCCATCCTGCTGGCAAAACAAAAAGGAAAAACAGGTACTGTAGTAACTTACCGGGCCGTGTGACTGACAGGAGAACAGCCACAAAGAAAAGACAGATACATTAATACATTTGTGATAGTTCAACATTTCTGTGATGCATCAGGGGTGGGAAGCAGAGTAGAATCCAATCACAGATGTTTATTAACTGAGGAAATTTTACAAACAGTCCAAATTACAAAGAAAGTGACAAAGAAATCTAACAGGTCCAACACTATAATCCAGAACTGTACATCCAGAAAACATGCAAAATGTTTGAAATACATGAGGTAAAAAAGAGAAATGGTTAGTAAGGCATGGTTTAAATACACTACAAACAGGAAGTACAGGCACAGGCACAGGTTGCAGGAAATGTTAGTATCCAGGCAACAGTGCCCTCTGGCTGTGTGTTCCATGGTTTGAGATGTTGCAGATCCCCCCTCCTATGAAAACCTCCAGTTGATTTGCTCCTGGGATGCCTTCTTGGTCTAGGTGCTGGGTGATCTGGATGATCCCAGAGAAAAAAAACTGAGTGTTAGAATCAAAATGTCCTTGGAGGCTACCCATTATTTGTTCTCTGGGCCATATCCCTCCCATTCCACTAGATCACTGGTAGCACTTGATCACTTGAAATTCAAAATTGGGAAAGGACTACATATCTAGGACTGAGCTTCCTACTTGGTACACTGTAAAATCCAATAGTTGACCTTACTTAGATTGAATTAGTAAT
>NW_015783624.1:0-1351 GCF_001515625.1 Sinocyclocheilus rhinocerous | reverse complement strand
CGTGGGTCCCAAGGCCAAACCAGTTGAGAACCACTGCATTAGACAACATAAGCTGGCAGAGTGTTGGAGCAGAAGCTCAGGAGAAAAGAGGAGGGCGTTTTCACACCGGGCTGTGGAGTCCGCTCGATGTCCTAATGCGCTTTCTGCAGTGGCCGGTTCTCAATGAGAGTGTAAGAGCGTCTGGGCTACGGCTCACTGTTGGTTTAAAAGCAATCCGGACTAATTTGTCGAACTAAACAACTATCGATGGTGCATTACTTTAGTATAAAAATATTAACATTCAGTAATATTACTAGTTTAACTGCATTGCCACTATGGGATGGTAAAATCTAAACTGAGCTGATTTATGACATTGCCTTCTGTAGAGCTGCTTTAGAGCTGAAGTGAACTTGTTTCATAATTGACCCTTCGCCTTGAGTTTGATTGACAGGCGATCTGACCAATCGTAACGCCGAATCTGCCATTTTGTCTGACAAACCAGACTGGAGAGTAGATTAACGTTGGTGGACTTGAACTTGAAAAACGGTGTTTAAACAAGATTCCTCCTGATGTTCATTTAGTGCTGTAACTAGTAAAGAGGAAGAGATGACCAGTTCACGTGCTGCTTGAACTGATGCTCTACAAGGAGGCGGGTCTTTGCGAAGGGTCGACTGGACTCTCCAACACTGAAATGTAACTGAACTGAATCTAAACTGAGCTGAATGACACTTTTGTCTTCTGTAGAGCTGCTTCACAGCTGAAAATGAATTTGTTAATTGGTGAATTTAAAACATAGTAATTTTCCTGTTTATTAATGTGTAAGAGCCTGTATAATATAAAGCGCTACATAAATGTGAAATAACTATAAAGCTGCTCATCTCCACAGAAACAGCCTTTAGTGATGCATCTTTTGCAAGTCCACAAGTGCTGATCTGTGTCAAGTTTTGGTAGTAAAACCAATGGCGTGAGGGCATTCTGGTATTTCTGAGGTCATTAGCTGTCAGAATTCAATTATTTTGGTTAAGAACCACATTCCAATCTTTGAGTTTGGTTCATGTGGACTCCAGTACAGTTCAGTCAGTAAGTAATCTGGCCTAATTTGATCACGCTAACCGCAGAAGTAATGATGTGACTTTCTTAGGTAAGTAGAACAGTTCTATTCTTTGAATCTCTTGCAGAGAGATGCAAGTTTTGGTAGTAAAACCCAACAAGAAGCCATTACCTGGCTACACAGGTAAACCGCTGTCACAGCAGTATTCACATCGACGGCGTAGAGAAGTGGAGAGAAAGCGAACTCCGGTTCAGATCGAGTGTGAAAACGCCCTGAGAGAAACACAAAGGCATCTGTCTGGATTTCAGTGTCCTAAACGAG
>NW_015783623.1:0-1351 GCF_001515625.1 Sinocyclocheilus rhinocerous | reverse complement strand
GCTGAGAATGCAAAGCATGATGGGTTATCATTTAGTGGGGATTGTGTCTGACAGGACAGAGGGATGTGCAGGTTTACTAAAAGAGCAGTTATGTTTGTATTTTCTCTGCAGACAGAGACGTTTAGCTGCCCTTTCCAGGCCAGACAAATGTTGGGTCAAATGTAGTATTACTGTATGTGCAGAAGATTTTATGCAAGCTTTTAAAAGAACTGCCAATAACTCGATGGATTTCGAAGTTTAGATGCTAAACACATCACAGACCTTGGGACAAAATGCACCTTAAATGGAACAATTTATAAACTTCAGTGAAATGAACTGCCATCGAATAAAAAGGCCTTTAAGTCCTGCAGTCCTTATGATGTGGGATTCGGTTCAAATAATATTCCAAATCCAATTTACATTGAAATGGTTGTAATAAATACAGAAATGTTCTATTCAATGCTGAAAATATTGCTAAAATAAATACTTATGTATTTTTATGTTTATTAGCGTGTGGCATTAAAAATTTAGCAAAATGCCAATGTCTGACACTACTGGAATCCATTGTAAATCGAGTCTCCTGTGAAGAGCACTACTGGTGTTGCTGCGTTTGGAGAACGTTCCAAATCATTTACTTAAGGTTCACTTATGAAAACCTGCTGCCTGTGTCAGTAATAGACAGCGAGGCAGCTCACGAGGCTTCGGAAGAGATCTGCAGTGTGTGTGTTTTCATGCATGTTCGTGTTTGTAACATATGGCAGCACAACACAGTTCAGTAGAGCAAAGAATCAGGGCATATTAATTCACAAAACATACAGCAACATTGAACACTGAAACAAGACCCAGCAGGACCAGCAGCAGATCTCAACACAGCTCAACCGAGAAGAACAGTCAAAGTACGGAACAACATATAGCCTACTCTCCACATAAATCCAGAGCAAATTCATCACAGCATTTGGAGAAAATGCTGTACAGTGAATTAGAAAAGAAGTGAATCGGAGAGAACTTCCCCAATTTATGAGTAAACATTATTATAAAGAAAAATAAAGTTTTTGCAATCTTTCATCAGAATGACTCTCTCCCTCTCTGCAACAATTTCTTTTCAGTTGTTGTAACCAAAGCCACACAGACAGCGAAAAATAATATTAATATTAACCCATATAAATTTAATAAAATATATTTAAAACATATAAATTTGACCCAGTTGCACACATATTAAATATAAATATAAATAATAAAAATATAATTTATTTTCATTTAAATTTAATTAATAAATAATTTAATAGTATATATAATTACATAATATCTCATATAAAATATTATACATATATTTGAAAATATACAGAATTATACATTATAATTTAAAAGAATA
>NW_015783622.1:0-1351 GCF_001515625.1 Sinocyclocheilus rhinocerous | reverse complement strand
CCCAAAAGTTGTTAAACCTCTTTTAGTTTGTACATTAAGTCATGATTTATGATTGGTCATATTACATTTATTTGTTCCCTTGTTTTAATTAAATCAAAACAAGGGAACAAATTAACATTATAAAAGCAAGGGAACAAATTAGTGTGTACAAATTCTTAATTTGTGGCCATGATTATCTAAAATGAAGGAAATTAGTTTCAAAAACAAGGGAACAAATTCTTACTTTGTGGGAATTAATTCTTAATTTGTGGATAAATGTATTTTTGTCTGCATGATGTGCGGGTCTCCGTAAGCTTCATCAGTGTTTTCTCAGGTAAAGATATCTCCAAGACTAAGCCAAGAATCAACAAAAGCGTAATTTAAATACGATTAAAAAAAAATTAATGTTTCACTGGACGAGTAACAAATGGTCAGAAATAAGATTAAATGTCGCCATCTAGTGGTTTTCAGTCAAAATGGACTGAAAAAATTTTAATTTGGCAACTACAAGTAATACTTGCGGTATAAGTCATGTTTGTACTGGATATGTTAGAATTCAAATGCATACTTGTTAAATATAACATGAGAGGTGAGGTCAATATTATACCTATTTGCTCATTTTCATGTGGGGTTAGTTGTCACACTCTTTTTCACTTCTGTTAATATTGCTCACTTTGGGTTTTTTTTTTTTTTTAGAAGTTATATGTTCTGTGTAACAATATCAAATTCAGAATTCACACAGAAAAATTCAGAATTCACACAAAAATATTAAGACAGTTTGGTTGTGGATGTTTGAAAGCAATATATTAAACCAATGCTAGAGAATACAACAACTTTGGCTGAATAGCAGAACAGCATACCTTTTTTTAACCATTTAGAGATATGGCAAAGAATAGTAAGAGTCTGTAACATGATGGTGACTACTGCAAAGGAACTACAAACATGACACAAGAAACAGGAAACAAGAACAGAATGGGGCAAAATGCAATTTAAAAGTCAATATAAAGTACAGTGGTAAAGTAAAGCACAAGAAATACAAAACATGGGGCATGTAACAAAGGATGCCATTTTGAGATCAAGTCTTGTGACAACTTCCCCATGCATGACAAATAGGCAGTTTCATTTTAAGTGTCATCGGGTGAAATGGCGGATGGTTTCTTCTTTGGTTGTTTGTACACCACTGAATAAACTGTATGGTCTATTTCAGGGGGATTGTAGGTTTTTGGTGTTGTCCTAATGTGCAGTAGACTGTGATGGGTCGATTATCTCCCGTTTTCTCTCGTCTCTGGTCTTTAGCCTAATGAAATGCATCGAGAAAGTGTTTTTTTTAATCCCTCACTGAGTTGTAAATATAGATTATTGGAGAACGTTT
>NW_015783621.1:0-1351 GCF_001515625.1 Sinocyclocheilus rhinocerous | reverse complement strand
TCTGGCTGCCGTCTCTGCTCATTCTTAGCATTCCTGGAGAAAAAGATCTTTTATGTTTTGTCTTTCTAGCATGTTAAACTGCTTGACTTGCTTCCTTGCCATCCTGATAAGAAGTTCCAGTTCCTGAAAAGTTATACTCGTTCATGTTCGTGCCAGACGCCATTTCGAACGATGGCCAAAATAAAGTTTGTAAAATTAGCCGTTCCAGACCCTCAATTTGGCATGGAGGAGGTCTGTTCTTTTCCAATGCACATTTTGGCCTGAATGTGTGATTTTACTTATCTGTAAAATGTAAAAATGAGAAGCTACTGTATTACTGAGACTCATACTAAAGGAAATATGAAACGAATATCATCTCAGGGTATTTAGGACACTAACTCCATTAGTCTACAGTAAACAATATGTGTGAAGACACTGTCACTGATTCCAGGCCTTTAATGTGTTGCTTTAGGTTGGCTCCACAGATAGACAGCTCCCCCAGAGGTTGTATGGATGAAGATCTGACTCAAACTCATACATTATGAAGAGTCATTTCTGATGGGCATTTACACCCTCTGGTCATCACAGCTTCTCAGCTGTTGAGTTACAGTAGCACAGACCTGTCTGACCTCTATTTCACTCAATAACCTGTGTCTTAATTAAATGAACCCAGATTATTAACTTAATTTTTTTTTTACATACATTTTTGAAATACATTTTACAATTATACAAGACATATGAAATGAAAGAATCGTATTAAGCTGTTTAACTATACTATTTACTGTGAATGTTAAATGTTTACAAAAATTAAATATATATATATAGGTTGGAATTTCTTTGATTATTGAAATCCACATTAAGTAAAGAGATGCATGTTGGCCAGAATGAGAATGGAGATTTATCCACCTTTCAGCATAGCTCAAGAGTCCTATTTCACTTTTATCCTGCTTCAGTAGTTGCCAAGTGATTCAAGCTTTGAAAACAAATACTTTAAAGGGTTGAAACAACAAGCTGTGATTCTAAAGAATTTTAGAACAATAAAGAACAAAACGAAAACAAATTTCTTCTACGGTTTTGAACACACGTCTAAAACAGCACTAATGTTATGTCAGAACCAAGGCAAAAGTAGACCACCCTTGGAATAATACAAACATTAAACATCAAAAAGATTAAATAATTTATTATATTTTAGTATGTTTTCATATGTCCATGATCTTCAAACCTTTGTTATTACAAATATTTCCAGTACTGGCTTTAAGATCCCATGAATATCTGAGTTTTGTGAATTTTAGTCTATTACCTTTAAAGCCATCTACAGTATAGGCTGTTGTATTTTTTGTAAAGTTTGTTAACTTTTAGCAGATATATGTTT
>NW_015783620.1:0-1350 GCF_001515625.1 Sinocyclocheilus rhinocerous | reverse complement strand
AATTATGAGCAGGCGATGGACTCCAGCTGCTGCTCGGCCTCGGCGGCCATTGCTGCGGCCTGGAGCTGCTCGGTCTCGCTCTGCAACTGCTTGCGCTCGCTGTGCATGTTGTTCTCGTGTCTCTTCAGATCGGACGCTTTGGCGAAGGCCTTGGTGCAGGAGCCGCACACGAAGGGCTTCTCTCCTCGGTGGCGGCGCTCGTGGTCCTTCAGGTGCGACTTGTGTTTGAAGGCCTTCTCACACATCTGGCAGCTGAACGGCCGCTCGTTGCTGTGCACACGCTCGTGTTTCTTCAAATCCGGCGCGCGGATGAACGACTTCCCGCAGGCTTCGCAGCGATATGGCTTGAAGCCCGTGTGGATCTTCAGGTGCTCCTTTAAATGCGCTTGAGTGGTGAAGGCTTTGGTGCAGATCTCGCAGACGAACGGCCGGTCGGCCGAGTGCAGCTTCTCGTGTTTCCTCAAGCGGTTCTCGTCGATGAAGCTCTTTCCGCACACTTGGCATGCCAGCTGATCGCGGTGGCCGTAGAGCAGATACTCAAACTTCATATCGGCGGCGGCAGTCGTCCATCCCGGCGGCTGCTCGTCTTTAACATCGCCCATGCTTTCGGTGAACGAGAGCGTTTGGGTGTGAGCCGCCAGCTCTTTGGGTTCTCCGTCCATTGCTTCCACATCTTGATCGTAGCAGCTCACTTTGTGCACCTCCTCCTGCGCCAGCTCCTTCAGGATGGCCTCCTGCACTCGTAACGCATTATTTGGCGATTTATCCAAATCGTGATTGCCTTGAGGCTCCTCTACGATGTCGTCCGAAGGCGTGTCGTCTTGGTCGCCGAGCACCTGGACGTCGCTGTCTTGACTCAGCGGAGGATCTTCCGCCGGAAGCCCCATTTTCACCATATCATATGGGAACTTTGCGTTCCTGGGGTCGTTTTTCTCGTCGGGCGACATGTCGCGTTTCTGCGCGCAGAGTTTGTCTAAAAAGCGTATTCCGAGGATCTGTCCGGAGGACATCATTAGATTCACATCCTTCTTCCTCACCGAGATCTTGGCGGTGTACATGTAATTCAGCACCTCCTCGAAGATGTCCGAGCGGATGAAGTCGATCTCGATGACGGACGAACTGTCCACCTCGTGTTTCTTAAAGAGTTTCTTGAAGTAGTTGCTGCACGCCGCTAACACACAGCGATGCGCCCTGAATTTCACATCCTCTACTACTACAGCGATGTCGCAGTGCTCGCCCTCCAAACGCTGCTCGTTCAGTAGCTTCAGAAAGATGGTCTTGTGCTCATCGTCCACATACTTCACAGTTTCGGACATGCTGGAGCGGGATCCTACGGGAAGAGCATGAAAT
>NW_015783619.1:0-1349 GCF_001515625.1 Sinocyclocheilus rhinocerous | reverse complement strand
AGCCACAGGGGTAAACTCAGGGGTTTGTGGTGCATCTTCTTGGGCTTAATATAAGTTTGTGGGTGTGTTAATGTTTAGCTGTACTTGGCAGGGATATATTCTGAAAGTTCCTTACAAACTCGCATAAATGGATCAAATAACTTTTGATTTTTTGAAATTTTAAGCTAAATATGCAAAAAGATCTTTAAAGAGTTTGGATAATGGCTAGTTCATAGTTCTAGATATGTTTCACAATGTCAAGTTTGAAAATGGACCAAAAAATGCATCATTAGTAGTCCATATGACTGTAAATGTGCTTTACAGTCATATTGAAGCCTTATAATAGTAATGTTCTCACTCAAAATCTTTGTTAGAGTTAAGGTAATCGTAATTGGCTTAATACAAGAACCACAGTCAATGGCAGGAAATCAAGTATTTACACTAGCATTCAGAAGTTTGTGGTCAATAAAATTTTTTGATTTGTAAGATTTTTTAAAAGTCTCTTAAGGCTGCATTTATTTGACCAAAAAAACAGTAAAATTGTGAAATATTATTACAATTTAAAAATAATTGTTTTCTATTCGAATATATATTAAAATGTAATTTATTCATGCGACGGCAAAGCTGAGTTTTCAGCAACCATTATAGATTTTGAAAACTGTTATGCTGCTTAATATTTTTGTGAAAGCCATGATGCATTTTTTCATGGTTTCTTTGATGAATAGAAAGGTCAAAAACAGGAATTATTTGACATACACATTTTTATTAACATTATAAACGTTTTTACTGCCACTTTCGTTTCAATGCATTCTTACAGAATAAAAATAAAATAAAAAATCTTAAGCATATAAACAGTTAGCATATATACAGTACAAAAGTTTTGTGTGTGTCTTCATGAAAGGGTTTGTGTATTTTTTGTAACATGCATGTGTTTATTGAGCAGTTTCATATGTGGAACCACATGGTGGTATATGACAGTACATGTGTGTTTGTGTGGGTGGCTGGGTTTTTGTGTTTATCCGCTTTCTGTTTTGTGTTTAGGGGTGCGTTTATAAGAGTGCGTGGTCTCTGTTGCGCGGCCCCCGCAGGTCTTTGTTTATGAGTCGGGGTCATGTGGTGACCTAGCACACAAACACACCCCTGCGATCAGGGCTTTATGGATCACCCTCCGGAGAACCAGCCATTCTGCATCTCACATCTGAAGCCATCTGGTCACCATCCACCCACAAAGATTTTTAGCTTCTATTAATAACAATGAGTCATGTGATCACAGATGAAACACGCAGAGAGCCTGGGGTATGATCATTCATATCATGTATACTGTTTGTCGAATATAACTAATTTAGCTGCATCTGTTAAAGTTGTTAATC
>NW_015783618.1:0-1350 GCF_001515625.1 Sinocyclocheilus rhinocerous | reverse complement strand
ATTACATATTCGCAGAGGATGCGGGAAGATCCTGGCCTCTCGCAGCTTACCTTACTCATTCAATTGTGATGAGATGAGAGAATAAACATGATGTTCAATGACACCGCAGATTTCATTATAATATTTCCAGAGAGACACGCCACATGATGAATTATGATCACTAACATTCAAGCTTGATTTTCTCAAGAGAGGAATGCAATTACAGTTATAGCAGGGGTTTAAAATGCTTCTACCTCACAATAAAAATGTAATGCATACAGCATTTAGGTAGTGGTGTTTGCTTTGGTTGAGCCCTTCATTTTTAGCATTAGGGAGTTCAACAACTGAAAACAAAACTGAAACAAAAAAAATGTTAATATTTTTGGAGAAAAGTCAAGGTGATGCATCTGACTTGACAACATGATAAAATAAAAAGCATCATTAAAAGAATAAAGTTCTAGTAGTATGGCATAATCTTTTATATTAGTTCTTTAAAAATATTTTAACAAAACTGCTTCACTGCTTTGATTATTAGGCTAACATTTGAAAAACTTTTGTGTGCCAAATTAAAATCATGTAGTGAAACCAACATGCAGACAAGGTGAATTGGTTAGATCAGGTTGTAAAATATCATGTTGTGCATAAGTGTAGGCCTAATGATATTTATGAATTAATTATTGGTACAAGCTATTATGAATCATAATCACTGTTATCTGTATCAACCTCAAAATCATTTTTATCTGTATTCAGCTAAAACTGGAAGTGGGGTAGGCTTAAACCAGAAGTTATTCGAATTAGATGAGAAGCCCGTTGTAAATGTAATTCTGTACTCATAGTTTTGAATGTACAAATATGCCTTGTGTAACTCATACAAAGTTGAACTGTTTCTTTCAACATACCTTCTGATGTTTATTCATGTTTATTTCATGCTACAACTAGTAGTAAAGAGGAAGAGGAAGAGATAAGGAATGTAACAACAATCTCTCGGTTGTATCACTAATATTGTGCTTTCCCTGCTGTTATCCAGCAATCACGAGGAGTGACTGTGTAGGCTGAATATTTTTTCTATTATTTTGGTAGAATTTGTTAGTCAGGTTAGACTGCATTTTTAACTATTCTGTGAAAATAAAGTACAGTTCAATCAATAGATTGTGAGATTCACTTCAACTGTTCTACCATCTACACATACACAACATGTTTTTATTTTTAAATACATCTAAAATTAATCAAACTCCTGGAGTTTTGCAGGGTTTTTGATAAGAAAAAGAAATTAATAACAGCAATCCCAACTGACCATAAAGTCTGTACATACAAGTGGACACACGTGTCTGCTTCAGGCCCTAATCTGAGTCAGCTGCTCTCATCGAGGGG
>NW_015783617.1:0-1350 GCF_001515625.1 Sinocyclocheilus rhinocerous | reverse complement strand
CCACTCCTGCGCTTCCTCTGGAGAGATCTAAACGTACAGGAACTACCCAGTGTGTACGAATGGCAGGTCCTCCCTTTCGGCACCACCTGCAGCCCTTGCTGCGCCGTTTTTGCACTCCAGAAACACACCCTTGATCATAGCCAGTCCGGAGATGATGTCTGCAATTCTGTGCTGAAATCCTTTTATGTAGACAACTGCTTACAAAGCTTCACTTCAGTAGAAGAAGCTAAATGTTTCAGTGAAAGAATCAGGAACCTGCTTGCAGATGGAGGCTTTGAGTTGAGGCCACTGCCTCCAGCAATGCCCCTTCAACGATAAGTCACCTGCCCCATGATTCCATATCGGACAGTGCAGAACTCTGGATTTCGCAAGGCGGAACGGACATCCAGGAATCGATATTGGGGCTCCTCTGGAACCATCGGTCTGACACAATCGCCTACAAATACCGTGCTAAGGACAGTTGTGAGACCACCATGAGCAACATATATAGAGTGCTGGCCAGCCAGTACGACCCGTTGGGTTACCTCATCCCTTATACCTCATCCCTTATACCACTCGCGCCAAGATCATTGTACAACACCTGTGGGATAAAAAACAGGATTGGGATGATCCACACTTGCCTGCAGATCTGTTACAAACCTGGACTGAGTGGGAGGAGGAGCTACCAGCCCTACAAAATATTGTTCTTCCTCGGTGTTACTGTAGCCCCATCAAAGACACAGCAACGAGCCTAAGAAACATACACGTTTTCTGTGATGCCTCTGAACGTGCATATGGCTCCGTGGCATATCTTCCAACGGAGGACCAAAATGGGCAAACAGAGGTGGCTTTCCAAATAGCCAGATCCCGTGTAGCACCAAGAAAACAACAATCTGTTCCCCGACTGGAATTATGCGCTGCACTGACTGGAGCTCAACTTGCCAAAGTACTCCAAACCGAGTTGAACCTACCCATACGCCAAACGATCTTGTGGACTGACTCCACCACTGTCCTCACATGGTTACAATCAGACTCATGCCAGTTCAAAGTATTTGTGGGGACTCTGGTCGCAGAGATCCAGAATCTCACAGAGAAACACAGCTGGCGATATGTACCCTCCGCAAGCAATCCAGCCGCTGACATCACTCGGGGAAGGAGTCTTTGTGAGCTCGGCCCGGAAAGTCGCTGGTACCAAGGACCACTCTTCCTGAAAGATCCACCCAATCTGTGGCCTGAATGCCCCAGTCCAGCGGAACTAGACAGTAATGAACTTCGTAAGGTTGGTACCTGCTCTCTTGTACACATCTTGCTCCTGGTACATCCCAAACCACATGGTGCAGCACAACGGGAAAAAGAGGATAGTTTTCAACT
>NW_015783616.1:0-1350 GCF_001515625.1 Sinocyclocheilus rhinocerous | reverse complement strand
TCGCATTCTAATTAATAGGTGTTTTGTTTGTGGGTTGTTGGTGTTTTTTTTCTCCCCTCCTTTTCTCCAACAGTGACAATTTATGCTTTTTTAGAGCGGAAGGCAGACTGTGAAGATTCCAAATCAAGCTTGTCTGCTTTTTTTTCTCTCCTTCTCACACGTTCCCCCCCTTCCGCCCAAACACACCTCCACTGTCTGCTCCTCATCTTCTCTTTTGGTCTTTCTCCTCATAATCTTTTCTCCCTGATGTCCCCCACGGGTCAGGCTCGAGCGTTTGGTAGAAAGCGGATGGTTTAACAGGCTAACACATTTTGACAGGGATATTGATATTGGTTTTGTGTTTTGGAGGGAGAGGACTGTCTGTATGGGCTCTTTGGTTTGTGTATCTCATGTACGTTAATGATAATGCTTAATAATTCACTTTAGGTATTAGCACATATCCTGCATGTGTTACATATTTACATTTTATCATTTAGCAGATGTTTTTTGCAAAACTTATTAGAAATGCGAAAAATCCCAAGCAATTTATCATACAGGACACAATGGGATTTACTATAAAATTAATTATTTAAAGGAAGTGCATTTGTTTATGGTGCATCCAGATAGAACCAGGCAGATTGATTCAAGATTCATTGTCTGGATCTAGAGTAACTGGCAGGTCATTGTAAATTCAGAGACTTTAACCAGACTAGACTTTATATTTAATTTGATGTGAATGAAAATGTCTGTTAGGAACAGAATTTTCTTTGATGAAGGTCTGCTCAAGTGCAACTAGTCTTTTTCATTATTTGATGGATTTTTGCTCATTTTTAGATCAGGCTGACCTCATTAGTTTTTCTATTTCTTTTCTTTCTGTCTCTTAGACCCCTCTGATCAGCTGTTGGAGGTGGTGGGGCTGGAGGGGGCAATGGAAATGGGCCAGATCTACACAGGTCTGAAGAGCGCAGGCAGACGTCTGGCCCAGTGTTCCTCCATCATTATCAGGTTACATTTCATTGTAATTACAAATCAACCCCATCCTCCAGTGTGGTGTTCCTAATATACTGAATTTAGAAATGTTTACTTGTCCAATGAAGTAGTGCATTTGGGGAACATTATTTCTATAGTAGAACGCTTTACAGTATATTATGCTTTACTTTTTCTACAACGAGTTTAAGCTGTATTTTGCTAGTTCTTTTATTATTAAGATAATACAATTACAATTAAGGCAGCTTTTTGATAATATTAATGATATGCTACTGTTTCAAAGTTTAGGGTTAGTAAGTTTTAAATGGTAACAGTAGTTCCCAATATTACTGTTTTTACTTTTATCAAATAAATACAGCCTTGGTGAGCATAAGAGACTTCTTT
>NW_015783615.1:0-1350 GCF_001515625.1 Sinocyclocheilus rhinocerous | reverse complement strand
TGATACTTTTTATATAACACCCACTTAAACTGCTCGAATTCACTCTAATTTTTCCCAGTTCAAGTGTGACAAAAGTAACACAGTCTCATACCATAACGATCAACGCTCGATTTTTAAAAAATAATCTTTAAAAAGGAGTTTCGGGTCAAAATGACCCGAGGGATGGATGAGGGTTTTTAAGAAGGTTGGTAACCAAACAGTTGCTGGTAGCCTTTGACTTCCATAGTGTAGAAAAAATACTATGGAATCAATGGGGACCAGCAACTGTAGCATGAGTAAATGATAACAGAGTTTTCATTTTTGAGTGAATTAAGTAGGTGACATTTTTACTCATGGCAAATGACAGGTTCAGCAATTTTTCAGTGACCAGCGTTGAGCTTTAACCTGTACACCATAAACCAGTTCGTTAAAGTCATCTGCATTTCTCAAACCCTCCAGGCTTGGCAGACACCTGAAGCCCGTGATGGGTATCTGTCAGAGAGTTGGATGAGTGTTGGAGAGCTGTGGGATTGTATGGAGAACCTGAATGTCATTAGAATAACCCTCAGGCAGCCAATCCAGCTGCCACTGATCCAGTAACGTCCAGCTGCTACGGCTGAGCTTCCTCTGGAGGAGCCGTCATTCAGTGACACTTACTGACACACACAGTAGCAGATCAGCCAAACATGGACATTCTTTAATCATTTCTAATATTTATATTTCAAAGCTGTATTTCTACCACAAAACACAAAAGGAGATTAGCAGAATTTCTAAGGTGGATGAGTAAATGATGACAAGCAACGGATTTTTGGCTGACTGGTTACTTTAATGTGGTATAGGAAGAATTACTCTAGTGCCCCAAAGAGATGCACTTTTTAGACATGCAAAATATATTAAAAGACTTTTGGCCATGACAACTTTCTTTCCTTCATTTGTAAAAATGGCAAACAAACATATATATTTTTCATTACTTGAGTATGATTTCCGTTTAAAGCTCAAAATCCTTATCACATGCAGACAAGTGTCATTTTAGTAACATTGACACACTATTATACATTTTTATATTAAAAACTATTTTTTAATTTGTATGTGTTTTTTATTTTAATTTAGTAAAATTTTAGATAAAGTTTTAGTAAATTTGTTGTGTGTTTTTGTCATTTTTATTAGTTTTTTTTATGTACGTTTATATAGTTTTTATTTCTATGTTGCTAGATATTTTATTATTTTCTATGCATTTTACTTATTTTAATTTCAGTTTTAGTTACTTAAGTAAAATTTAAACTAAAGTCAGAAATATATCCTTGGCAACTAGCTGTTGTTTCTTTGTATTTTATTTCAGTTAAATGTTTATTATTATTATTATTATTATTA
>NW_015783614.1:0-1347 GCF_001515625.1 Sinocyclocheilus rhinocerous | reverse complement strand
AAGTTATTTGAAATTGTAATAATATTTCACAATATTACTGTTTTTGTTGCGCATAAGGGACTCATCGTTTCATAAATATAAAACAAAAAATCGTATAAACCCCAAACAATTATAATTATTATAATTAATTATAAATATATAAAAATGTATTTATTTTTATATATTATTTGTATTTGTTTTGTATTTGTGGCACTACAGATTCGCAGTTACAACTATTTGCACAAGTCTGAAGTCATTCCGAGTGTGTGCACTGTAATTTGGTTGTCTTTAGAATCCTAGCAACAAACACCAACAAGTAACTCGAGACTCTGGTTGTAGGTGGACATCTGAGTCAGTATCAGGTGTTCATAAAACACACACACAGATGAGAGGCTACAGATCCAGCACTAGGACCCAGAAGCTTCCCAGTCCCTGCCTGCTCTCCCATATCACTCACTCCTCTCCTCCCTACCTGAACTACACACTCCAGGATGGAGCAGAGAGATGTCGCAGAGACCAGAAGACGACTTAGACACATCCGAATAGACAACAGCCTCGCCTACTGGTGTCATTTTTCTTTCTGTATACACAACTTGTAGGTTTTGCCTACTGCAAATGGACAACGCCATCAGAAGACTTGAAAGAACCTGAACAAGTCAGCAACTATGTAAAAACCACAACCTTTTATGGATTTAACAGTACTAATTTCTATAGTATCCAAGCTGGATTTTATCTGCGTTTCCGAAGTGTCCCACCATTGGACTTAAACTGCTACACTGGGACTAAACAAGAACTCATACTCAAGTGTTTAGAATCAGTCAGCAAGTGTAAAGTTGTAGTTGTACTTCACTGAGCAACATCTAGATTATCTGGACTGTATATGTGTACCTCTGCGTGTAACTCTGCATACAGCCATGGGGAACGCAGCTGGAAGTCTGGAGATGTCACCGGGACGGGACGTCAAACGGCCCCTCAGCACCTATGGGCAGAAACAGCCACCGGCCCCTAAACTGCCCCTACCACCTGAGGACGAATTAGAGGAGAGGTTCAGCGTGGTGTTGGTACGTACATGACAAAATATCCCATAATGCAGTAGACTAAAAGGGGTTTCAGCTCTAATATGTAATTTACTTTTTAAGTGTTTTGCTGATTTGGAATGTAGAAAAACAGCATGTTCAAGTACAGTACTGTATGTGTGGTTGAAGCTGAGATGCTCCACTGCAGTAATTATAAATATGTTTGATATGCACCATGATATGCATCTCTTTGCATGCAAAAGCACCCGTCTGAATTACATAATACAGCTAGTTGTACCACGTTAGGTTGTAGACTGTGATGGAATGTGATTGCATTCGTATGCGTGTTTGT
>NW_015783613.1:0-1350 GCF_001515625.1 Sinocyclocheilus rhinocerous | reverse complement strand
TGAGTGACTACAGGACAAATGCCTCGTCAGCACTTCTCAACATAGTAAGAGAAAGCTAGTCGGCTTTTTGAGGGAAGGGGCACCGAAGGAGAACCCAAACAAAGAGAAGGAGAGAGTACGAAGAGACAGACAAGAGGTCAGTTACATGCTGCCTCGGTTTGAGGACCCCCTTCAAATTCGGGGTCAGACACAGAGTTTGACCTTTGACCTCACAGTTCACATCAGCCCATAATTGCCTTTTTGCAGCAACCCTGCTGCCATCCATGGCCAAAGACAATGTAACAATTTGTCTTTTCAATTGTCTGTCACTCATTCGAGCCTAGAGTCTTTCAAGGGGCGTATGTGGTTTCTTTCTCCATTCCTATGTATTTATTTTCAATGTTGAATGGCAAAAGTGGGGGTCGTCTGGACCCTGGAAAAATGGGCTCTTTGTCTAAGTTGGTTTCACATCTACCCCCTCCGCTGTTCACTACCACTCCATATTCAATCCTCCTCGCTTTATGCTTAGGGGTCTTTAAGAGGGCTATGTAGGCTCTACCCTTGGGTCATTTCAAGGTGGATTTCAAACTCATCAATAAGGCTTTTCTTTCCCTTAAATCCCAACCTGTGTATTGTAATGGTCGGGATTTTAGGATATACCCTTGTTTTTCTCAGCATTATCTAAACAGACAAACACATTTGTCAGTTTGTTTTCTTCCCCTTCTTGTATCTTCCTCTTCTTGTATACAATCAAACTGTCTTGATTGCGTCATTTGAAGCATTAGGACACTCTGTGCCAAATCTATCATGTAAACCCGCGAGAAAATTTGCTTTGCTTGTTGTTTCAGTCTAAACATGTACTGGGGTTCATAAATCTTCATATGGCTACATTCATCTCACTTGATGATAAAATGAAGGAATTCTAAAGAGGCAAAATTATATTCATTATTGCTTCACAAGAAAAATATACCTGTCACCCAGTGAGTTGAGATGAAAAAGGAAAAACATTTTTTGTTATTCCATTTTCTTTGTTTATATCAATATAAGTGTTTTCAAGTGAAAGTAATTAGAAGAGAATGAAAGACAACATGATTGTTTGCTTGCTTAGGAACAGCTTGACATGCTGGTAATTGAAACAAAATATTTATCAAGAAATTTCAGCTGGTATTAAAATGGTAGGATAATAAAACACGGATTTGGAGAAGTTTGAAAAGTTCTGGCTTCTTTCTTTCTCTTATATAATCACTCATGCAAAGATGAGCTATATATCTTCAGATATCAGAAGCATGATATCGCTTTTTCCTTTTTCCTTTGCTTTGTTTCTTCCCTGTGCTGCTTGTTAAAATCTCTAGGTTCTGTTCTTATCCACAT
>NW_015783612.1:0-1350 GCF_001515625.1 Sinocyclocheilus rhinocerous | reverse complement strand
AAATATTTTTCTTCAAACAAGACAGGTGATGTATGAACAAATGCATATGTAAAATGGTGGCTGTGGGTCCTCTCTAAGCCTCATGTCTGCAGCACTGCATGAAGGTGTGCTGAAGACCTGAGGTTTAAGTCATATCTCTCATTTACTGTACTATAGCAAAGCCATGCACTCATCAGTCTGGCTAAAGCTCTGCATCTTTCATGTGGTTTGTGACTTCAGTTCAGTGAGCCCCAGATAGAGACAGACGGAAAGAGAGAGGGTGAATGAAAGAATAAGACTTCTTACTGAAGGAATGTAGTGTCTGTCTTCCCTCCGCTCTCTCTCTTTCTCTTTGCCTTTGCAAGACTCTAGCAGAGGCCCAGATGGTCGTCAAGGTGATTCACACTGTCATGCTGTCTGTTGCCGGGCAGCACAGTAGAGTCTAAGCCCAACATGATGTTGGTGTATGTGTACATGTCTTTCACATTAATTTTGTGTACAGGTGAAGTATTTTAGTATATTTAAAATATTTTCAAGGTCTATATACTGTTGTATGTTAAACACTAAACATACTAAACATGTAAAAGCATTCATTTCAATTGAGTTCCAGTTCTAACAAATACAAAAATTTGAATAAATGCAAAAATTTAAAGGAATGGTTCTCCCAAAAATGAAAATCCTGTCATTTACTCACCACCTCATCTCCAAATGCATATGACTGTTTTTCCATGATTTTTTGTGGAACACATCTTTTCTATATAATAAAAAAGTGAAGGTGGACATAGCTGCCAGGCTGCAAAATAACAAATAATTACTATAAAACTGACTGATGTATTATATTCCAAGTCTTCTGAAATCATATGATAGTTTTGTGTGAGGAACATACAAAAATTTAAGTTGTTATTCACTGATGAACTTACTTGGCTGTTAATCGCTGTGAATGGACCATTGAGTCAAACTCAGTGAGCGAATCATTCAGACAGGTTTTATGAACTGGATCAACTGATTCATTTAAAAGATCCAAATCAAAACAACTATTCATTCTCGAATCAGACTTCTCTCGTGAACACTCATGAATGTAATTTTAACCAAATTAAGGACAAATAACTTACATTTCAGTTTAGTTTTAAGACACTTTTATCATACTAATTTGTCATTTTGGTGCTTAACAGCCACAGACATTATGCAGAAAACCTACAGTAGCCTTGTGTTAACTTCAGAAATTCACCTTTTGTGTTCCACAGGAAAACAAAAATGTTGGCTATGTATTGTATTTTAAGGGCTGATGAATGTTGTATGCGAATGCTTTTGTATTGTATAAAGATGGCTATGTGGGGGGTATTTGGAGGTGTTGTTTTATTTGGGTTTTTT
>NW_015783611.1:0-1349 GCF_001515625.1 Sinocyclocheilus rhinocerous | reverse complement strand
GTTATAATCATAGCGCCACCAGCTGGCAGCAGGAAGTTTGGCACAAGTTTTCCTAAAGCCACCGGGTGGCGGTGAGCCTGGGTGCGAGGGCCCTTTCATCGCTACTTGCAGCTTTAATTTGTATTATATCTGATATATCAGCATTTTATGGCTCATATATGAATGTGGAGCTTTAGGAAGAAAACAATGCTGTAATTTTATTCAGAAGCCCAAACTAAGCAAAAAATATTCAATTTGGTGCTATTGCTTTTATTTTTATGGACAAAAAGTAAGATGGAATTCTGATACCTTGTAATTTAAACCAGTAAGATATGTATAACAGTACAGCAGACTACTGACTTAAAATGCATATAAATTAAATTTGTCAATCTATATCTCCAAATAATGTCTTATTAAGATGATATTTAAATGCTTAATTTTAATATAAATTTTTAATTGCGGGGGCAAAACATACATTGCAATCCAATGCAATCATGAGTGTGACGTGTGTCATTTTAACATAATTTATCTAAAAAGGATAGTAGTTTGGATAGTAAACCTATGTAAAACCTAGTTTGTTAAACCTAAGTTGCTTCAGTCTAGTAAACGTTCATCTTGAAAAATATGAAAGTTATTCTTACATTTACTGTATAAATGTTTAAAAACTTTACAGCAAAAATACTTTTAATAGATTGAGAGCAGAAGGGATGTAGTTGATTGTTGAAGTTTTGTTCATGTTGATAATTTAGAGCCTTAGAAATTCATGTATCAAATATGATACTATACTGTAGGGTTAAACAAATCTAGCTTAATGCAAATCATCACATCTGAATGATGGTTTGATTTATGTGAGCATGAAATAACAACGATGTACTGGTGCTTCAGTACTGTAAAGCACTGTACAGTGCAGTCTGTCGTCAGTTGTTTTGGTTGCTAGTTAATATTGGATGATCATCTGACAGCTG
Source organism: Sinocyclocheilus rhinocerous (assembly GCF_001515625.1). Lineage (NCBI taxonomy): Eukaryota > Metazoa > Chordata > Actinopteri > Cypriniformes > Cyprinidae > Sinocyclocheilus > Sinocyclocheilus rhinocerous. Next base: position 405 of record NW_015783611.1, on the reverse strand, counting down.
TTCTTGTGTGTTGTCAGCATGTGTTTGTGTACACTCAAAAGCGAGAAAGCAGCTGGTCTCTGGCTTGATAATTGTATTATGTTATCCGCATAGAGTTTTTCATCATGCACTTCCTATTCACTCAGGGTCTGCAGATGGCTTCTTAATAATGTAGAAATAACATCTTTTCTGTTAGACTTTCAGTTCCTTATATGTCATGCGCATGGGTTTTAGAGTGCATTGCACATTGGTCTCTATACAAGCCAGATGAACTTGGCTTGTCTGTATTTTTAAATTATAACTAAACCATTGTCCTGAAATGCCTTTGATTTATCCTCATTCATGATGTTTTCCTAGGCCCAGTTTTGCTGCCTCCAACAATTCTTTAAATTGTTGCAGCTGCATTTAGAAACAAACTTCATGCTT
>NW_015783610.1:0-1349 GCF_001515625.1 Sinocyclocheilus rhinocerous | reverse complement strand
GCCACTGAAAACGTGAATTACGAGTAGTGGGATTAGGGTACTTACAGTCAGTGAGACCAGCGATCCCAGCAAGGGTTGTGATGGGCACATGTGGCATGTCCCCATTCATACTGACGGCTGGGCACAGAAGTCTTACACACACAGAGTTCCACAGAGATATTTATACGCTGACCATGCCTCACATCTCACTCAATCCTAGAGTAAAAAAAAAAGAGTGTTTGAATGTGGTTGGGATATGGGATGATGTCTAACAAGCTTCATTTGTTTGTTACAGAGTCTCAACAATTTTGTGCATAGATCAACAGTCACTATGTTTCCTGGCAAAATCAGTCCACTCAGACGTACTGTCTGGAACAGGTGTATTGATTTCTGTGTACACTAACTGCCACGTAGAGGAGCATTATGTGAGTCCGATAATATCTACTACAGTGCAGACAGCCTGATGGACACACCCACTCTGGACAGACAGAGGATGGACCATGGACACACCCCTCATTAGATATGCAAGCCCAACCCTGTCTCTCTCAGGGGACCAATGACAGCTGGGAGATGGTAAGCGCATAGTAAGCACAAAAGAGCAGATTCAAAGAAGCAGACCTCACATAATCAAGCAAGAACACATTTTACACACATTCAAAACAACATACTACATCACTGCTCAGGGTACAACAAGTAAGCAGTAAGTATTTTTGTTTAAACAACTGCATTTCAAATTATAAAAACCTCTTCTGTAGTATCAAAAGAAAATTCTGCATACATTGCTGCATCCGGGCTATGAAGAGGGCATTAATATTCATGACTCATTTGCATGTGAAACTGTATTCAAAAGGTAAACAGTCCAGTGCTGAGCTCTGACGGGCAGATTATTACCGATGCAAACCGGGGTACTTCTGTTGCACTGGCCCTTTAAATGCCAATACTTCACTTTACATTCATGAATCCATTCCGATCACTTGCATGCAGGTTTTATGACAACAACTCGGCAGCGACATTCACATAATACACCATTTCATATTCAAACCTTTTGTCGCTAAAAATTTAAATTCAACAATCAGGAACGTTTTCAACATCTCCAGCAATAACGTGTTTATATTTCTTACCGAAAACAAGGTGCAAGCGACTTTGAGTTGGCTTAAGTTCTGAATGCAATTATCTGCCCAATTTATAGTATTATTCTCTAAATCGTTAACGCAAGATGCTATTAAAGGATATGGCAGGTGATACAGTGGAGTGAAGCATCACATCTGTGCAAACAGGGTAACACAAAATGACCAAAAACACAGTGTTGACAAGTCGATCGCCACAGAGGAACCATTCATCCTCAAAGCGTTTCACTGACGTTTATTCAG
>NW_015783609.1:0-1346 GCF_001515625.1 Sinocyclocheilus rhinocerous | reverse complement strand
CTTCAGAAATCATTCTAATATGCTGATTTGTTGCTCAAGAAACATATAGTTCAAAAGAACAGCATTTATTTGAACAGAAATTGTTTAGTTGATATAAACATTTTAGCCTAATTTTGTGGAAACGGTGATATTTTTTTAATTTTGTTGTAACATAATATAAATGTCTTTACTCTCACTTTTGATCAATTTAATGCACCCTTGCTGAATAAATGCATTTAGTTATTTTAAAAACAGTTGAATGGTGGATGCAGTCTCGTGGCAAAAATATATCAAGTGTAGTATGCTAGTATGCTATTCTTAATTCAGCCAGTCTTGATAGTGTAGTATAGTAGTATTCAGCCTCTGTCTATACATGCCCTGAATGTGATTTCTGCATACTTTTCACTAGTTCTCTATAACATTCCTGGGCAGAAATCCTAAACCATTAAATGCATTGCTTTAACTTTCCTCTTGATCTACATTCTGGATTATTTACTGCAAAACCATTTGTTTTCCTCAAGAAAATGCCAACTTTTGAACATATGGCCACAATTACATGTAGGGTAGTGTGTTTTCAAAATGGCAGTATCATGCTCTGAAAGCAGTGTATATAGAGACTCAGAATGAAAGAGAGGGCTCCTGCGGCTATGTTGTTTTTATCTTCAGCTCTGTGATATGTTGTGCAGTAAGTTGTCATTGGTAATTGCAGTGAATAAAGACTGAGTCTGGAGGCTGTTTACTAACTGAGATGTGCAGCCTGCCTCGGCCTTGCCCCGGCTGTTTTTGTGTGCTGGTGAGAGCTGGCAGACTGTTTCGTGTGAAGAGTTTTGTTTACTTTGCCCACCATCCCATGCTTGTTTGTGTCCATCATTCTCAACCCCACCTTATTTGTCTTGTCGCTATGGTGGTAATTGTGGATGAGATTGGTGAATGGTGGTTTGTTTAGAATGGATGTTTAAGTAGTCTGGCTTGTGGGGGACGGTATGATTTTAAGGCACACTTAACACTAAACACTGAATTCCCCATGTTAGAGAGATAAAGAGGCATGGAGAACCACTTTAGCCTGAGCTGGAATGACCACGACACACAGGAGGTGCAGCGTATCCCTGGGAATATTTCATGTGCCCAACCACCTATGTGTGAAATGATAGGAACAACAGTATTTCCAAAAGATTTTTATGAAAATGTTTTCAGCCCTTGCTCAAATGGCACAGTTGATATGTTTAATTAGCATAATATATAATTCATATAATTTATCATGAAATAGGTTGTTGTAAAATTGTGTTGTATTATTTATATGTAAAAAAGTAATACAATAGTAAAGTATTAAAATGAATTCTTTATAAATACGTTATACTGAATATTTA
>NW_015783608.1:0-1349 GCF_001515625.1 Sinocyclocheilus rhinocerous | reverse complement strand
AAATGTTCTGGCTCTTCCAAACTTTATAATGGCAGTGAATGGGTGGTAATTAGGGTTTCCAACAATTTCCGACAATATGTCTGTGGTTTCATACATAAATTGCCAAGGTGGCATGTGCTCCAGAGCCCTTTTCAAGCAGGCGGATCGTCATCTACTCTCCATCAGAGTGACGGACTTCAAAACCGCGGAGCGGACATGCTTTCGAGGAACGGAATTCCTCACGGGGAGTGGAGGCTGCATCCCAGTTCGGTTCATATGATTTGGAACCACTTCGTGAGAGCGGAGGTGGATCTGTTGACGACGAGCGAGAATACACACTGCCTGCTATTCTTTTCGCTGTGTCACTCGCCGCAGATGGGGGACGCTCTAATGTCACGCTAACCGATAGCCAGACTTTATGCGTACCCTCTGCCTCTGGTGTTATGAAAAATCAGGGAAGAGAGAGCGTCTGTGATCCTCATTGCCCCAAACTGGCCAAATCAACCTTGGTTTCCGGACTTCAGGTAGATGCTGTTGACTCCCCCTTGGCAAATCCCCCTCAGGAGGGACCTGCTGTCTCAAGCGAACGGCTTGATATGGCACCCCAGCCCGGAGCCTTCATGTGTGACTACATCAGGGGTCCTAGAGGGGCTAAGTGCCCTGCCTCCCCATGTACTTGGTAAGTCTTGTGCACCTTCTACTAGGCATCTGTACACTCTTAAATGGGCAGTGTTTGTGAAATGGTGCTGTGATAGAGATACAGGGCCGGTGCCCCTCCTCTCCGAACGTGTTCGGTTTCGAAAGCGAAAGTGAACTGAAAAAACAGCACGATTATTAACATTTTTTTCTTGAGTGTTTGTGTCCCTTATTCTGTCCATTATTTTTCCATGAAAAACCACAACTTTACCTTAATTTCCTTTTCTGAAGTTGGAAACCCTAGTGGTATACTCAGTAGTATATAATATACTACTGATATATTGATATAAGCCAAGAGGAGACGTGTTTTCCTTTGCTAAACAAAGGAAAATGTGCTTCCTTTGCTCCTGTAAACAAACCTTGGTTCTCGCGAGACTAGCATATTCTCAGCATTCTCTCCAGACCTTACACCAAAGCCACTAGAAGGCAAGCCTGCAATCTTTAGTCAAAAAAGTTTAACGACTAATGCTAACGCTTTTCCTTTGGCAGTATGTGGGAAAGGAGACCAGAGGCGTTTTTTTATGTATGTCAATGGAGGAGAGGCTTCATTATGCTGAATAAACAGTTTTTATGAGGAAACAGCTTATCATTTAATGAATCGACAGCCTATATCGGCTAATCTTCAACATGTTTGACACTAAAACAAGGGTGTCAAACTCAATTCCTGGAGGGCC
>NW_015783607.1:0-1349 GCF_001515625.1 Sinocyclocheilus rhinocerous | reverse complement strand
TAGCTGAAACAGTAGTATAAGCTTTTTTGGGAAAAGGGGAAAAAAAAGACTGACCAGGGCCTATATTTGAGGCCCCTGCAGGGCTCTAATCCACTTCATCCAACGCTGTTTTGTTCTCTGGTTTCATCTGTGAGCATACTTTTGATATATGCATTTGACCATTTTGTTGAGTTTAAAATGTGACATTCGTTCTGCTCTCACTGATCATTTGGTGATCGGTAACAACGAGCTTGTTTCCTAAAAAATACAGAAAAAAGTAGGAAATTTACTCAGCTTTTGCACTCAGATATTTCATTTAAATTTCATTCAGGCATAAGTACAATCCACTATATAAAGATGTGAATAAGTGCTCAAAAAGAGTTTACACAAAATTATTTATCTTAATTTAAGACATTTTAACTGATTCAAACTGACTCACTCGTGGAATCACTTTTTAATGTATAAATACATGCACAAGCACCTGGCATTCATGTTAACATTCAGGAAAGGTCATATATTTCATTGGGTTGAAGAGCTACTTTAGCTACTTCAAATATCAGAATCTTTGTGCTCTTAATAATATCGCAGAGCAAATGAAGGCATATGATACAAATCAACTGAAATGCTATTAAACTCACTATAATCATGACCATTTTTATGCACATTCGTCTCTTGAGATGAAAATCATTATTTGTAATTTGCTCGACGTCAGTTGTTGCACTGGGCTTGAGCGCTAAACAATCAAAGTGTTATTCAAGGTGTTTAACATGAAAGGTGATTCAGGAACCTTGATTACCTGATGCAGTGATGCAGTAAATTATGTTCATCCAAACCACCATCTCAAAGACCTCCCCTTTAGGGATCACAGCAGGTTTTGAGTCCTTTTGTGGGAAGGGTCACAGCCGCAAGGAATGGGAAGTCAGAGAGACAGGTTGTGCGGCTGGCCCACGGGGCTCTGTATCTGGGTCACAGCATGCAGAAGCTCCTCCAGCCCTGGAGATGCTCCTCTCTGCGCTGTGACAGCCATGGGATGGAAGCCAGAGCATCCAAGATGAGCAGCAGGGGAGGCCTGATTTCTAACAGTCTCTCCATCTGGAGCTGTGTGAAAGCAGTCAGACACACGCTTTAATGTGAGGTGTGTGTCGTTCTTTTGTCTTTTAAGAACAAAGCCTTCAAATAATAACTTTTTTTTTCTATGCTACAAACTCGACAGATGCTGTTCTGATCGACTGCATTTGTGGCTCAACATGTTGTGCTATCTTTCTTATTGGTTTGTCCTGTGCAGATATACAAATGCTTTCGGATCACACTGTGTAGATCTTTATCCTACACTCTAAAAAATGCTGGGTTGTTTCAACTCAACTTTGGGT
>NW_015783606.1:0-1349 GCF_001515625.1 Sinocyclocheilus rhinocerous | reverse complement strand
ATTATTGACAGAATCAAGAAAAGGTTCTTCCTATGTCCTGATCATAATAAATATTGCACGTTAGAAGCTTGAAAGCTGTAGAAGAATTTCTGGGTGTTCATTAATCCACAGTCTGCAAGTGGAAGACATACAGCGCTGTTACTAATCTTTCAAGGAGTTGCCATCCTGCAAACATCACAACAAGAAGACAGTGTGAAATGCAGCTGAAAAAAGAACAGCAGGAGTTGCAGAAATGCACAGCATAATGTTTGAAGTACTGCAGCCTGAAACTAAAACCCGATTCCAGCTGTGAAGCATGGTGAGAGGAGGATGATAATATCAGGGTAGCCATTCATCACCAGAAGCTCGGTGATACAAGAAGACGTAGACTCAATACAGAAGTAATTCACCACTGGAACTGCTTTCACAGAAGAAACTGTGCTCTCAGTCCAGACATCAGTTCTATTGATGCACTATGCTGTGTCATGAGCTGAAGAAAGTGTTTAACACAAAGAACACAGATATGAACTGAAGAGTTAAAGAAATAGTTCAAATAGCTAAATAATTTTAAAGGGATTTCCAAACTATAGTGTTAATGGATGGAAGCTATTACTTCTAAAGTGGATTTAACAATCAGTTATTAATGCAAGGTTCACATTTTACACAGTCTGGTCTGTAAATGTTTAAACATTGTTTACAGTATTGGCAAATACAAGTATAAGTAGATTGTGTTTGTCTGTTATTTTAACTTGGTTTTACAGCAGTGCACATTTTAATGTATTATTAATGCAGAAGTACAGGTAAATACAAAAGCTTCGCAAGCTTTTTCTTGCAAATGTATGCTTATATTTCGAGTGAAACCTGAGCTGTTAAATTCCAGGGTTCTTTAAACTCAGATAAATGAGAGCTAAAGCAGATGTGCTTTCATGTGTGACCATTTTTCTCTTTGGCAGGATGTTTAATATTGTGAATGAGAGGCCTTTGGTTGAGCAGTAAAATGTCACATCGTCAAGAGATGAAATCTTAATCCCTTCACATCAGAATAGAGACATAACATATCTGCAATGACACGCTCAAGAATCTAATGTTTAGCAAAACTCGTATGCTTCCTTTAGGAAAAGGGTATGCGAGAACTGAAGTGCAAGGATTTATGGGAGATTTGCAGCATCCTCACTTTGTGGTCTCTGCGGTCACTTACTGTGACAAATCCTCTTAACATCATGGTGTTAAAGTTACTATGTTTAAGAACAGAAATATACATCCCGATGGATTCTATATATCATGTAACTTCTGTACTGCATTATAATGGACTGGTATCACAAAAGCTATTTAAAGCCTTTCTAAGTTAGTAGCTATTTAAGATTGTGTGC
>NW_015783605.1:0-1349 GCF_001515625.1 Sinocyclocheilus rhinocerous | reverse complement strand
TGTGCTAGAATAAAATTACATCACTTATATGATGCCATTGAATTAATGGTTAACCGTTTAATTGTTGTTCTGATGTCAGGCTATTTTCATTGTAGAAAATAGGCTGTATTGCAACATGAGAAGTTTCTTCATTAAAATATATTCGGTAGTCTTTAACTTGAAAGTCACTGACCTTCAGTCATGAGTTCACTGCACTTTTTAAATTTCACTTTTTATTTCGACTTTAATTGCTGAAGAAGAGAATTGAGAAACTCTGAAAACGCATGGAAGAAATTACTATTATTGTGACAAATGAATTGGATAGGAACAAATATGATGTCTTTTGATACAGTGATGACTTTTTACAGCGTTTTTGTACTAGTAAAAGTACAAAACTTATCTGAAGGCATTGAATTTACTGATGTGCTTTTATAGACGTTCATTTTGTAGAAATATTCAAATGTAATAATTGTTCTCTCAGTCTTTAAAACAAGGTAATCTGCTTTGATGTCATTTGCTATGTTTCTCAAAACCAAATGAGCTGCCTATACCTATACACAGATTATTTGGTGCAGCATTTTGGGGATCATATGTGCCAAATGGATTGTAAGAACCCATTTTGGTGTCCCAAATTTTGTCTAGGTGTGCAGCTCACTGGGTTTTGAGACCCAGTCATCAGCACTCTGTATTCTGGCACTAAATGAAATGCTCATTTGGAAAGCAGGAGGTGATCTATCCCTGCTGGGGCTTAAATCCTTTTACTGACATTTGCTAATTTTTCTGGGGTCCCCAATCATTCCGGGGACCCCCCAATCACTACAGGTTATGATGGAAGAACAGTAGGGCAGTGGGCACTTCTTGCATTCCTCCATCCTCAGGGACTAGTTAGTTATTCAAACTCACTAGTCACTAATTACTAGTTATTCCTAGAATGAACACACATTGTGTTCGAAATATCAGGTGTGTTTTTGATAACATCCAAAACAGTTTATTGTAAATGGGTAATATGGGCTCATCTCCAGGTCCAGTGCTGTTCTCGAGTTTGACAAGAGAATATGTGTTTATAAGAGAAAGTATATTGTTGAGTGCTTGGACTTCTGGCTGCATCTCCTTATAAACAAGATGGATAGTAAAAGATGGATGCCATTGTTCATCGTGACATAGCAGTTGTACACTACAGATACAGGTCTTCCTTCTGCTGTCCAAACAAACAGCAGCTCTTACTCTGATCCAAACAGAGGAAATACTGCTCCCCCCCATGACTTTCTGGGTCTTCAAGCTTTGTCTACAAGGTCTCCAAGTAGATTTCCTTCACTGTCCTCGCACCGAGCGTGGGAAAGACACATGAAGGAAGCGGATGGAGAGGCAGG
>NW_015783604.1:0-1349 GCF_001515625.1 Sinocyclocheilus rhinocerous | reverse complement strand
GTGAACATATCACCTCAAATTTTGCACATATCACCTGGACTAATTAGAAAAACCTGTATGGTTTGGTGAAATAATCAGCCTCGCATCATGTCTAGTGATTTAGTATTTGCCCAAAATGTGGTTATATGCATTTATTACAGAGGAAGTTGTACTAGGAGTAGTGGTTTATATAAAAGCAGAAGTAATTCTGATAACTAAAAACTGCAACAATAGCAGATGGAGAGAATGGAAAGTGATAACTTTAACTAAATGGATAACTGGAGCAATCATATTAAGTGTAAATTTCAATGATGGGAACAAAAGGAATAACACCTTTAGTAAAATTTTAATGAGGCAATAGAATATTGAAAAATGAGAAATATAAATTATTGAAATAAAAAAGAGCGTCAGCTAAAATACTGAGATGTAATATGATGGGTTAAAAGGATGTATATTGGATAAGAAAAGGGGGATAAACCAAATTTTTGTATATGCTTTACATTGAAGGTTCAAGGGGAGAGTACATATGAGCATGCCGACGTAAAATAACCAATTTACTGCTACTGCAGCAGAAATGTGGGTAGTTTTGGGCAATTTGGGCCCCAACATGATATTATAAGAGATACGGTGCTTAGAGAAGATGTGTCGAGACCAAAAAAGGGAAAAATTTGGATCAAAGAGTATACATGAATGTTTTTGGGGAAATTAAGAAAAATACAAGAGGTCAAATTAATTGATGAAGTTAAACAATAGGACCAAAGCCTTTGATGGGTACATGTAAATGAAGATGAGAGAGTAATAAATGAGATAGATTGAACCAGGAAATAGCAAGAAGGGGGTGTTTTGGATATGGATATTGATATTGCTATTTACCTGTTTCAATGCTATGTTATTTGCTTGTTTTTATGTTAACGCCATATATGCTTTGCTATAAAAATGCTTGTACTTGCAATACTTTAAGACAGGATGAATAAGCAACAGTTGTGAAAGTTAGGTTTATTTAGTTTGATGCTCTGTAATCAACCATTAAGTTTGGCAAGAGCATACAAAGGGGTTGAGAGAGCATGTTGCAACATCAAGAGGACACGAAACAGACAAAGGCAGAGTGCTAGGCGTAGACAGCAACATAAGCGTCAGAGGAAGGATATGCGCCTTATTAGACATGAGTCACAGAATTCCCCAAAAAGAAACATATAAAGTCTGAGGAGTAAACCACTCTTCAGATGCTGCCTGCATTAAGCGTAAAGGACACCGTATACCCTATTGAGGGGCGCTTAACAGCATGTATTGTAACTAATAAGAGACTTTATTGTTGCGATTGCCTGCCGTGAGACTTTACTTATAACTACAAACTGAGCCTCAAACAAGAA
>NW_015783603.1:0-1346 GCF_001515625.1 Sinocyclocheilus rhinocerous | reverse complement strand
TGTCATTCAAATACGGAGTTTGTCTTATATTCAGGAAGTGACCCAAAATGTCTTTCTTTTTCTTTCTTTCTTTCTTTCTTTCTTTTATCCCACACAGGTTTCAATTCCAGAAGCCCTCTCAGTGAGACCAAGAGCACTTCCTCCTCTCTCTCAGCCCTCAGCGACTCCCTCAACAGCTCTGAAGGTGGAGATGTTGCCCAAGGTAACGAAGAACTAAAAAGCCTTTTGGCCCCGCCTTCTTCTGCGGGCAGTCAATCAATCTCAGGCCCAGGAACAGAGGAAAAAGCAGAGAAAGGTGAGGCTTTTATATACTACTCTTTAAAAGTTTGCGGTCAGTAAGTTTTTTTTTTTAATAAAATCATACTTTTCAGCAAGAATATATTAATCGATCAAAGGTGACAATAAAAAGTTTTGCATTATTACAAAAAATATATATATATTTCAAATAAATGCTGTTTTTTTTTTGTATTTATTTATTTATTATACTTTTTATTCATCAAAGAATCCTAAAAAAAAAGTTTATCCAAAAATATTAAGCTGCACAACTGTTTTCAACATTGATAGTAATAATAATAAATGTTTCTTAAGCAGCAACTCAGCATGTTAGAATGATTTCTGAAGGATCATTTGACACTGAAAACTGGAGTAATGGCTTTATGTTACAGGAATAAATTACATTTTGAAATATATTCAAATAAAATTGAATTTTAATAATATTTCACAATATTACTGTTATATATTGCGAATACTTTCACAATATTACTACTTTTGATCAAATACATGTAGCCTTGGTGAGCATAAGAGACTTATTTTAAAAACATAAAAAAAATTACCCCAAACTTTAGAATGCTATCTAGATAAAAAAAATACTGAATTATTATGACAATAACTAAACATTAATGTTCTCATAACCATTATATAATGTAATAATAATAGTTCAGGAAAGTTAATAGAAGTTATTATGCAGTGTTACCATGAAAAAAAAAATTATGGCAGGCTCCCTGAGTTGGCCAAGGTCCTGGGTTGTGGGCCCCTTGGTCTACAGAGGTTCAAAATCTAGATTAGTGGCCTTGAAGAAAATCATTGAGCTATAAAATTGATTAAATGTCTAATTTTTGACAATCCAGTTCCTTATAACCAACTTAACAGCATAACAACATTTTTCTCTCTCTTCCTTAGGCTTTGAATGCGTCTTCTGCAACTTTGTGTGTAAAACACGACCTATGTACGAGCGGCATCTACAGATCCACCTGATCACGCGCATGTTCGAGTGCGACGTCTGCCACAAGTTCATGAAGACACCCGAGCAGCTCCTGGAGCACAAGAAGTGCCACACCGTCCCCGCT
>NW_015783602.1:0-1347 GCF_001515625.1 Sinocyclocheilus rhinocerous | reverse complement strand
GGCGTAATGATGCTGAAAATTCAGCTTTGATCACAGCAATAAATTCTATATTCAAATAGAAAATATTTATTTCAAATTGTAATAATATTTCCACAATATTTACTGTATTTTGATCAAATAAATGCAACAAATGACTCATTTCACAAACATAAAATCCTTCCCAAACCCAAACTTTTGAACAATAGTGTAATTCCTAATGCAAATGTTATATTAAATGATAAATGTCTCAGACGTTTGGAGCTGACAGTATGTCAGTGTTTACAGTAGGGGCTCATCAAATACAAAAGGGACAGTTGTGTTTTGTTTCCCTTTTTTTAATGTGCAAGTGTGTATCTGCACATCGTACATCTGTGCTTTTGATAAAGGTGGCAGTAAACATGTTCCTGAACCTGCTTTTAATGTCCTCAGGAAAGAGCAACAGACAGAAAAGAGAACATCCTGTTCAGCTCGGCTTTCATTTCCTGCTGGGATTTTTGTGTTCTTCTGTGAAACTGGTGTTTGATTATGGAGCAAATTAAACCCAGCTTCCCGAAAGATGCATGTTTGATTTACAGGGATCCCTGATGGCATGAAGGAACACTTCAAGAGTCAAAATAGTGTTTATATCATAAAAATGATATGATCAATAAGTCATAGCAACATAAATTTAACTCGTCAAAATAATTGAACCAATTTCAACTTCATGTTTTAAGTTATATGAGATTCAACTCGATTTGTTAAGTCAAGCTGAATTGACTTGTACAGCCAATTTGAAATTAATTCAAGGCAGCAACTGAACTTAAGTTTTTAAGTAGCAGTAGGTGGAATTTGTTTACAATAACCTACTGTTTTTGTGCCATTGATCTGCATTGCATCTCGGCCTCTCTAACTTTGAGTTTTCCTCTGGTTAAATCTCTAGTCATGTGCTGATGTCAGATTGTCTATGCAAGTACTTTCATGTTTCCTTTGCCATTCAAAGTCCTTCCAGCTCTGAATACTGTTCTTGTTCTCTGCCAGAGAGCAGCCAATCACATTAATGAATCCTCAAACTGTCATTCTAATGAATTTCTTAATGCAATCCAACGTCTTTACATCCCTTCTCAGGATTCTGTGTTTTTTTCTACAGAGACTCATTCTGCTATTAATGGCTTTTATACACGCTTATAGTCAGATGCTGTTTTATAAACCCTGTTTTTGAGCTGAAAGCAAAGGAAATCAGAAGAAAAGCATTCGTTTTTTTATGAATCTGTACGGTGAGTTGAATATACTTCTGGATGACCATGTTAAAAACTTGTTTTTTTTAGGTTTTGGCATCGATTTATTTTTTATTTTTTTGTAGTTTTATTGTGTCTATTAGCTAAAGCAGCT
>NW_015783601.1:0-1349 GCF_001515625.1 Sinocyclocheilus rhinocerous | reverse complement strand
TGGGATTATCCGGGACATTCAAGAATATCCGGGCCTTTTGTACAGTTACAATAATTCATCAACTGCGAAAAATTAAACATGAAAAATGAGTTCAGTGCTTATATACTCCAGTTGTCATGCAGTGAATAAACTTTTCTTTCGGAATCTTCATTTTCAAGGCCCTATATCATTCAGTCCCAGAGATATGGGGACCTCAATGAGGCTTCATATTCAGATTGTTGAATATTACCCATTTTCAGGGTATGCTGGTCACTCTGTATACAGATGATACTTATTGTATTTAAATGGTAATGTCTGAAGAATAAGTAATGTTGTAACTAGAAAAATATATCATGTTTACTTTTGATCAAAACATTTGTGCAAAAAATGCACTGAAATGGTCAAGTTGAGTCATATTAACTTGTTCTCAGTAGTCTATTCATAAGATTCTATATTTGAATCATTTAGTTAATTTTTACAGCTTCTGAAGCTACCAAGAGTTCAAGATATGCAGTATCGTTGCATGTTTGAAACAAGTCCCACTCCTCATAGGGAAGTGTGGTTTCCCCACATACTGTATTGACATCAATAAACCAAGACTTGCCTCACCTGGATTAATTATTAAAATTTATTTTTCTTTTTTATTGTTAGAACATGAGCAGCATAGTCATAGATCAAGTTGTATCTACTGCTGAAGGGCATATTTGGCATAATCACTGAACGTACCTCAAATGTAAGGTCTCTCACACTTGAAATAATTAACACTGGGTCTAAACCCCAGGTAAATGGGATAGTAGGTAATTTTATTTTACATTTCACACTGTTCTTTTTTTCCCTATAATTAACAATTAATCCTGGTCATTCAGTATCTGACGTGTCACATTGTACAGTCCTAAACACTGGGTTACTGTTATTATTTGCATATTTGCAGTGTCAACAGTGATAACTAGATAAACACAAAACCACATTTGGTTTTTGACCATCGAAAATGCGTAGGATACCACAATTTGTATATAGAGCTGCACTGATATCTCAATATCTCTGGGATTAAACCATACAGTGCCTTACAAATGAAGATACAAAAAACATTTCTTTTGAACCAGAATCTAAAATTATAATAAGATATCTTTAATACTTCTTGAGTTACAGACATGCAAAAATATATATATATTTATCTATCTATTTAGAATCTATTTATGCCACTCTAACAGGTATTTCCTATGCAACTGTATTGATAGAGGGAAACAATATTTCTAGTTTAAACATTATTTATTCATTACCCTTTAAACACAAGTTTCAGCAGTATAAAAACTGACCAACATTTGGTTTTTGACCACTGAAAATATCTGTATATGGAGCCTCATTGAGGT
>NW_015783600.1:0-1349 GCF_001515625.1 Sinocyclocheilus rhinocerous | reverse complement strand
CACTCCTCCCAGCGTCTTCACCTGGGCAGGCCAGAGGACACCTGCCTCTTCTAATGAAGATCCATGGCCTCATTTCCATTTCTGGAGTCGTATCAGAGACAGCGGCGCACAAAACCGTGCCTGTGTCCTCTGGTCCGGAGAGACAGATAGAATGACATGGCTAAGTGCTCTTGCAGAGCCGGGGCAGCTGTGGGGCCTGAAAATTAGGTTTTGGGAGGTTTGAAGTGGGGTGCTGCGGTGCCTACGATGCTGTTCTCCTGCTTATTGGAGGGTGCTTCAGGTTCCGATCGGCTACAATGGCTGCCGCGCACTACCTTTGCTCTTCGCTTATAATGAGCGGATCTGCAGAAGGGAGGAGAGCCTGAGGAAGGAAAGTGCTCGCAAACAATTCACACCTCTGTCCAATTCAGCTCGACTTATTCATAACTTGTGCTCTTGTGACTGTTCTAAGCACTAGCGGAAAGCATCTGTAAATATGATGACGCATTTTAACTACAGAGCTAATATATTCTCACTCCTGTACTGAGGGCAACTGTAAGTGTCATAAAAGTGAAATTATTTCATTCATAACACCTTGCCTTAATATATATGTCCATATATGATTGAAATGTCCAATAATAATGTAAGTCTAAAAGGATAATTCCTTTTGTATATTTTGATCATGGTAAATGCAGTACTGTGATGAATTATGGTATATATTGTAGAACTCTCAATTATATTTAGTCATTAACGCATTAAACTATTCTTAGTAACTTGTGGCATCCTTGTCTACCCAGACTAATGCTTACAATAATGACATCAACCCACATCCAAAACAATGTGTGAATGCTAACAGCTAAAATGCTGAGTTATGTTATTAAGATTAAAATGTGCATCATCTAAATAAATGTTGCATTGATCTAATGTAATAAATTAAAGAGAAACTCAAACTAAATCATTATTATGAGGCTTTTTAAATAATATAGTATACTCTGATTTAAATGTTTTTTTCTCCAAAACCGAAAATAATGATGCAGCGGGAACTGTATATGCATTATGTTTAACACTTACAAAATAAATAAAATAAGTGTTAAATTACATATAGTTTTAATAAATAAAATGAATGGCTCAGAAAATATTTTATTGCTATTTTCCAAAATTAGGACTGAATTACAGTGTCATGGTTTCTTTAAACTATTTTTATTTTCAATTGTGCAGTTTATATCTATTAAAATAAAATTTTAAATATATTGCCTCAAGGTCATCGGCGTTTTCATGGCTTACTGTCACTCTACTTTTGATAAAAACATTGAGTTTTTATTCCAAGTCACTTGACTTGAATAGTTGCTGAGACCCCTTTTGATATATAT
>NW_015783599.1:0-1346 GCF_001515625.1 Sinocyclocheilus rhinocerous | reverse complement strand
TTTTTCTATTTTAATATATTTTAAAATGTAATTTATTTCTGTGATTGATTCCTGATAAATAGAAAGTTCATAAGAACAGCATTTATTTAAAATAAAAAAATTAAACTGACCCCAAACATTTGAATTTTTTATAAATTCCTTGATGAGAAAAGTTAAACAAGCCCAAAATAGAGAAATCATGGCAATTATGTTCTATCCTTTAAAACTAAAATGATTTTGTTTTCTTTAAAATCATCCTTTAGGGAAAAGAAAAATTCCTGTAGTAAAAAAACAAAAATCACCCATACACATAAAATCATAATTCGCTATCAGTGTCAGGGGTAGTTTAGCACATACAATGCATGTTAAGAAGCACTTGATAAATGTGTGTGGTGCGTTTCTACCATTATTGGGTGGCATTGGGTGCTTATAATTGAATAGTGTAGGAGTGTTTTATTCACAGAAGTGCTGTTTTGAGCACTTGCCTAAACATTGTTATTAAAGGTTCAACTCTAAGCCTACGAGGATCAAGGTGATTATGGGTTATGCTTATACAAGCAAGAGAGAAAAACAGGGAGAAGAAACAAAACAACTCAAAAAGAAAGAGAAGGAAGTGCAACGACACATAAGGAGAAAGATCCTGAAAGAGTTATAAAGGTGAATAAATGAGAAAAGATATACAAAAGAGAGGGAGAAAGTACGGAAATAAGGCAATGAATGAAAGAAAAGACTGGTGGAGAAATAAAGACAGAACCTACTGGTGTCAGACGGACAGCAATAATCAGAGTCAGGGTCTCCATGGTAGTAAAGGTCCATTGCCTGGGAAAAAAAAGAAGTAATGTAGGTCAGTGCAATGTGTCTTCAATGAAAACACTCTTTTGTTGTCTTAGTACCGCATGTCTCTTTTGACCTATACACAAGAGGTCTTCTTCCTTGAATATGATAACACTGAATATTAGAATTAGGACTTTGGTTTATTAATAATGTGCTTTAGATTAGTCACATGGAAGATTTTCAAACAGTTTTATCACGCATGCACACTCATCAGTGAAATTAGGACTTTCAGATGGATGTCACATCTATCTTAATCTACTGCTTGCAAAATATGAAATCATGTGACATCTGGCTTGCAGTTTTGCACCCAAGCTGCAAGCTTTCTGTATGAAGTGAGCAGGAGAGAATGAGCGACAGCTTGGGAGAGAGAAAGACAGAATGAGCAATTTCCCAAATCCACTTCTTTAATAACCTCTCCCCGGAGAGCCGGCATCTTTGCACGTGCACCTACGCTAATGCACCTATGCTAATCTTTCCCATCCCATGTGTCTCACTGCTCTTTTATCTTGTGTAAACAGCTAAGTGGCTAAAAT
>NW_015783598.1:0-1348 GCF_001515625.1 Sinocyclocheilus rhinocerous | reverse complement strand
GGCCTTGATGAATCTAGTGTAAGATATTGTATTGTGTTGTAAAAGGCTGTATTTCGTCTCAGGTTTATCCAATATACCTATGGCTTCTCTGTCAGCCTGAGGCAGAGTCATGATCTCTCCGAGTGAATTTTATTCCAGCTGCTTAACATTGACAGCTCCTGTCCTGTAAAGGTGCCCCTATTGTGTGCTTAAAGTGAGTCAAGCAGGGTTTATAGTCGCTTTAACAACGAGAAACTCTCCTAAAATTGAACAATGTGCTGTTAGGTCGGTGAGTAAACGGCTGACACGACCTCAAAAACATTTCAGAACTTAGCAGTTCTAAGAGTTATGTTTATAATAATAAATGGTATGGTCTTTATTTCCAGTTCTAAAACACATTGTTTCGATCCTGGATGCTGATTGGTCAATATAGCATTGTAGCTGAGCTAAATACTTAAAGGGATATTTCAGGTTCAGTACAGTCTAAAAAAGATGGCTCTGTAAAAGTTCTTTACACATAGTAATAGTTTTTTATTATTATTATTTTTTGAATTTGAACAGAGCTTGTAAGAGTGGCAGGCACTGTTCGCTTGAGGATATT
This sequence comes from Sinocyclocheilus rhinocerous, assembly GCF_001515625.1. Taxonomy (NCBI): domain Eukaryota; kingdom Metazoa; phylum Chordata; class Actinopteri; order Cypriniformes; family Cyprinidae; genus Sinocyclocheilus; species Sinocyclocheilus rhinocerous. The sequence goes on along the minus strand of NW_015783598.1, from coordinate 768 downwards.
TCTCTCCTCTTCTCCGCAAGTCAAGCAAGTGACTGAGATATTGAATTTATGATATGTTGGAGTTCTCAATAATAACTTAATTTCATGCATAAAATCATTATAGATATCCATGACTTTTTAGCATTTTTGTCATTTTAGCATTGAATGGCTCACACACTGTCTGTTCACAGTGGCTGCTTTTGGCCTTCATAAACATAATTGCTTTTAGTTTACAAATGGAAGTTATGCTCAGTTTATAGCATTTGAGGCATAATGCTGATTACAACAAAATAATTTCAAGCCTCGTTTCTTAAAAGATGAGGCAGTTAAAATGAAAGTAAATGGAGCCCATTTTTGGAGGATTTACAAGCATAAAAGTGAAGCCTATGTATTTTCGTGAAAACACCTACATTAAATCTTCTGATAAAACTTGTGTATAAAGATGTTCTTGGCATTCTTACAATCATTTTAGTGTTTCATGGCATGTCATATTATTGGCAGGTTGTCATGGAAAGTCATAATATTGGAGGTATCTTGACAAAGTTAGTGTTTTTCTTTACAATAAAATCATGTATGCATGCATATTGCTTATTTCTTTTGGCTATACTATTGAAACAGTGAAACCAGATTTTTTTTTGTTTTTTTTGAAGAACAATAGACAAGTGGAAATTAATTTTTGTGGTGCTGTTAATTCAGCTGAACTTTTATTGAACCCAGAAAATTCCTGTTGTGTTTAAATAATTATATATATATACAGGGGCGTAGATTTTGTCTAACAGTTGGGGGGGG
>NW_015783597.1:0-1349 GCF_001515625.1 Sinocyclocheilus rhinocerous | reverse complement strand
AGATAGATAGATAGATAGACTTATTAAAATTTTCTGACTGTACAGGTTTGGAATAATATGAGAGATGAATAAATTATTACAATAATTTTGGGTACCTTGTCCTTTAACTGCAAAAAATATTTTCCCCATTCTTTTTTTTTTTTTTTTGATGCACATTTCAAACTGTTCCTCAAGCCATCTTGGCAATGATGTTTTGTAATTCATTGCATTCATCAAAAAACATTTGAACCCATCAAAAACGTCATATAACCTATTGAATGTAGGAAAACTATTATGTAATATATGGCTACTGATTTCTAAGGTGATCAGCTGATATTTCTCTCTCTCTGTGTCTGTAGCGTAACTACGGTGGTCCAGGTTTATCTTCTGTGGTGCTGGAGGGTTTGTGGCCAGATGTGGACTACACTGTGACTTTACGCTGCGGCTCTAAGCACAGTTTCTGGAAGTGGGGTGATGAGAGCGGCCCCTACAGGATCCACACTAAAATGGACCGTGAGTGGTTAAAATAACTCGCAGAAAATTACACAATAAATCTAAATTAGTCAGTCTACTTTGTCTGTTACTTCACCACATACAACAGCTCCGATATTTACAGTTTAATCAAAGCTACTCCAATACACTAAGCTTGTGTCATTTCATAGCTTGCTATTCTACATCCTTTCCTCTTATTTTTATTTTTATTATATATGAACTTTATATAGATCTGTAACAAAGTATGTTTTCAGGTCCTGATGCTCTTGATGTCTGGATGTGGATGGACAGCAGTAACACAGGACGTGTTTTTTGGAAAGTAAGAACAGCTTTATGTTTGCCATCATCTAGGATAGGAAATATGACTGATGCAGTAAAACTGAGTAACATGTTATTCTTCTAAGTAAACATGGTGCCATGTGCCTCGTTTCATTCAGCCTCTGTCTGTGAGAAAAAGTCATGGTGCGTTAGACGGCTACGAGGTTTCTCAGAGCTCAGCAGAGGAAGATGGCTGGACAACAGTTTCTCTTCCTCCTGGGAACTTTAGCTATCCCATCATCCTTAACAACAGTAGTGACATCACCGTTGCCGTGGCAGCGCGAAATCCAGCTGGTCTCTCTCAGCCTTCCACTGTGACCACACCAGCATACAGAGCAGGTACAGGGAGCCATTTCATCCTTCAGCTGTTAGGCTATTAAACTGTTGTTTTGTGCATCATATTTGATGTTTTTCTATATTTTATTATATAAAGTTTAAAAATGTTATAAACTTTATATAAATATATTTAGATGCTAATATACTTAAAACCAGTTTGAATGTATTTATTATACTTATACACATTATACAGTGTCTGTATATATGTATTGTGTGTTATTTGT
>NW_015783596.1:0-1348 GCF_001515625.1 Sinocyclocheilus rhinocerous | reverse complement strand
ATATATATGTGGAATCAAATTTGGATAAACAACTACCATGCATGAGTTTACTTACTTTCAAGTATTATATAAATTAATGTAAAGGATTGTGTGCTGGTTAAAGCGCACAGTTCCCATCTGGTTTCAGCTGCACACATTAACTGTGCGGAGTGGATCCTCTGAGTATTCACATACAGTTGAGATGCTTTGCTTCTTTATGCTCTGTTGTGAACCACTCAATTGCTCGCCTGACAATATTCTCAGTGTTTTCCGTGCCTCTGGGTCCATTGCTGTGCATATTTTCCTATTGTGCCGTGCATGATTGCTTATTTTGTGCAGTGACCTCAGGCTTCATTGAGCAACAACAATAGTAGTTTCTGTTTGTTGCTCTTTGCATCACCAGCACCCATTTTAATGTTCATTTTGCTCATTTAAAAAATATATTTATCAAACCCGTGTCCTAAGGGTCTGGTTTTGTAAGCAAATACTGTTTTCCCTTTGATTTATGTAATGCTATAAGCAAACACAACCCTTGAAGGTGCAAGAAATTGGCTGTCATAGACTTCTGAATTAATGCCTGATTGCATTCTTCCATTATAAGTTGAGAAAGAAATCATTTAAACTGTTATATGAAACTTTTAATGCATGCATGCTACTTTAAGATGTTGAGAAGTAAAGCCATTTGTTTTTCTCTCTCAGGGTGGTGAGCGGTTCCCGGGACGCTACGCTGCGGGTTTGGGACATTGAGACGGGTCAGTGTTTGCACGTGCTCATGGGTCACGTGGCGGCCGTTCGCTGCGTACAGTATGACGGTCGTAGGGTGGTCAGCGGGGCCTATGACTTCATGGTGAAAGTGTGGGATCCTGAAACCGAGACCTGCCTACACACACTCCAGGGTCACACCAACAGAGTCTACTCCCTACAGGTAAACAGAGACATTTACGTCCGTCCGCCTGACACGCATGCCCTGTCGCTCAGAGGGCAGATTAATTAGAGTCTTTTAAAGCAAGAGAAAGAATCAACCCACTTTAGCCTTTTTTGCTCAGAGAACAATGAAATGTCTCTGTGGGTCACTGCTCCGTTAATTCTTGATCAGTAAGGCAAGAGATCTCTAAAGCATTGCTTTAAAGGAGCATGGATTAAGAAGCGCTATCATTCTGTCTATTCTTTTGAAAAGCTTTCATGACCCGTGCTACTAAGTTTACATGAGCCACATACCTTCAGTGACTCAGAATGATCTGAGTGCTATTAGATCTAATACTAATAGGATCTGCAAAAATTTTAATTTTTAATGTGTAATTGCCCAATTTAAATTATTTTATTTTTTTTCATAATCAGTAACATTACACTCATTCAAAAGTGCATTTAA
>NW_015783595.1:0-1347 GCF_001515625.1 Sinocyclocheilus rhinocerous | reverse complement strand
CTCCTTCAGGGAACGAGGGTTACCATACGTAACCGAGACGTTAACAACACTGGGTTAAACTCTCTTAAATATCATAAAAGTCTTGTGTGCTATATTTCAATTCTTCATACAGTGCTTTAAGCAAGAAACAGATTAAAATTTAACATGTGACTACTGAAAATATTGCATGGCAGTTTGGTCACTATTCACTTTCATTGTATGGATGGTATGTTGTCTAGGCAATATTTATAATATTTTACAAATTTTGAAGCTTTTACTTTTATATTTTCAGTTTTCATTTTTCATTAAGTAATTTTTAAAACATTTCTAAACAGCTTTATTGATTTTTTTATTTCAGTTTTGAAGCCATTTTAGTACTTTACCTTTAAATGTAAAAAACTCAAATTAGAAAATTATTGTGACAACTAACTGAAATAAATAGATTAAAAATTGTAATTAAATCAAAACAGTATTTTTTAATATTATATTTAGATTTTATTTTATTTATTTTTTAACACTTAATACAGTTTAGTTTTAGTTAACAACACTGGGACAAGCCCTCTTAAATGTCATAAATTAGAAATATTGCCTTATTGACAACTACCTAAAAAAAAGTTTTTCATCTAATATTTATATTTCATTTCTTTTTTTGTATCTGAATTACTGAAAACCATTTACTTTATAGTTTACACTGGGTCAAGCCCTTTTAAAAAATCATAAAAGTAGCCCATATGACTTGTACAGCATATCACAGGCCGTACAATGCTCTCTGTTAGGAACAGATTGAAATATAAAATGTGACTACTGAAAATCTTTCTTAGCAGTCATGGTCGCCATTCACTTCCATTGTACAAACAAAAAAGCTCTTTTCCATAAAAGAAGAAGAAATGTCATACGAGGTCGAGTAAAAGACAAAATGTTTATTTTTAGGTGAACTATTCCTTTAATAGATCGCATATGGATGCATATGAAACCATGAAGCGTGTAAAAGGACAAAAGGAGAGAGAGAGTGTTATAAATGGGTTCTTTTAATGCCAGCACGCCCACGTACGTGCGTGAGAGTATGTGTACGTCTACGTCTGAAGGTGGGCGTATGCATACACGTCCATCACCTCCGGTTTGCACACCTTTTAAAAGCCCGGAGGTGTCTGTATAACCCTGGCGGTCGATATTTACCAGGCTGGCGTGTGTGGGAGCGTACACAAGACGTGACACTTCTCGTTTTCTCTTTCCCTCTCGTACATATACGCTCCTCTGTTGACGTGAGTCGTGTAACAATCTGTGCTGTTTCCATGACAACCACCTGCTGCTGTCCCCCCTCATCTGTCTCTCTCTTTTTTCCATCCCTCCCTCCCATCCTGCACTCAA
>NW_015783594.1:0-1348 GCF_001515625.1 Sinocyclocheilus rhinocerous | reverse complement strand
CAAATTTGCTGAATGAAAGCCAATACAGTTTCTTATGAATATTGGGCTGCTAACTCCAAAATTAGTGCCTGTTTTCTTCTAGCATATCACACTTTCTCACAAAACATGATGCATTTTGTAGCATTTTTGTTTTTGACAACCATTTGTAAGGTGGCTATTGTAAGAATTCTTGTATTATCCCTTAATCAGCAGAAAAAACGCCACAAAGACACGGTTGGTGTCTTCCTCTGAGCCAGATTACAACTATTTGTTCAATTCCCAAATGATTTTAACATGTATGAATGATTCTGAAGATATTATTTGAAGCCTAATCTTGATTTCAAGGTTAGAATTGTGACCAGTGACAGAAGAAAATGCAAACATGAGCCAGATGATTTCTGCTACATCATGCTTTACTGCATCCAAACAGTGATAGAAAACGATAGATTTTGTGAAAAAAGCTTATTTTGTAAAGTTATTAAAAATAATAAATTGAGTATTTGAACATTTCCACTTGTTCCAAATTGTAAGTCAAATTATACATTTTGAATACTTCATTTTCAAACACATTTGACTTGTTATTTTGATATGTGCATTAAAGCTGATACACATTCTGTATATAATTTGAAATATCTTGTTATTCTTGCCATGTGAAAGGTACAGAACATAGAATAAGCTCTGTTTCATTCCCATCTGTTTATGCAGGCATTGAGGAGTATTCTCAAGAACAGATCATGCTGGTAAGACTAATCCATGTAAAGTTATAGCAAAACTGATGTTATGTTGCACAAAATTGATAATTTTGTCTCTTTCTCTTGGCCTTTTAGGATCTGGTGACATTTATGGATAAAATGGTATGTACAGTTTTTACTTTCACACATGCATATAATTACAGGACTACTGAGGAAGGCTGATGTATGATATTACATAATATTGAAAAACAAGATAAAGGGCTTATAGTTTAACCTCTGTCTTGTTAAACATATAACTAGGGTTGGGACTTGAGAACCGGTTCTTATGAACTGGTTTGCTTTACAAAAATACTGCAACTGAATGATTTTCATGAAGTTTCATTAGATTTTTTTGAGCATCTGCATGCTTCCACATTGTAGACAGAACAAAGTACTACAATATACTACACTAGCAGTTGTATTAATCAGGTTTAGTCTTGTCTGAATGTAGAGATATTTTTCATACATTTTCAGTGTCGTTCATTATCAGACCTCTGATCTCTCTCTGCTCTTTTGCACATCTCAAAATAGGACCTGTTTAACTGATAGATTGTACTGAAGCTAAATGCTGTAGATTGAGAGCAGTTCCCCTTTTTCAAGCCATTTCATATGAATACAGTGCTCTGCTGTTCTTTCAG
>NW_015783593.1:0-1348 GCF_001515625.1 Sinocyclocheilus rhinocerous | reverse complement strand
AGTGCAGGTTTTGATGGTAATGTGATGTGCTGGATTCCTGCTGTTCCAGCACAGTGTCGGTATTTGCAGGATGCCTGTAGACGTGTGTGTAAGTGAGAGAGCGAGAAACCCAGAGAGCATGTGTGAGTGTGTGTGTGTTTGTGACAGTGCTGGTGCTGACTGGTCCTGGCATGCTGGAGATGTCGCTCTCCATGACGCGAAGTGTGCCAGAGTGGTGCTTTATCTCAGGGCTGACACACATACACACAGGGCATCATGATCCTTGCTTGCCCTTTTTCCTGTCATTCTCATATATGCGCTTTACTCTGCTCCCATGGCTGTAGATTGCGGGTCCAGGCTCAACTTCTGTGTTGTGGTTGGGTTTTAATGTGTTGCGTGTGTAACCCACTGTATATGATTGCAGTTATTTAACATCTACAGAATGTTGATGTAAAACATTAATAGTATTTTAGAATTAAACCAAGCCTAAGCACTGTAATGCAGCATGATAAGTGTGCATGCATGTTCAATGTGAGTATCAGGAGATGTGGGAATAGAGTAGCATAAGAGGCCTGGCATAGAGGACCATGTGCAGACCCCGCAGTTTGTTCAGTACCATCCCAGACTTCCAGGTCAAATACTGAATACTCAAGAGAAGAGTCCAGTAAAGCTTAGCAGTGGATATACTTTTGCACATGACATATATAATATACAAGGAGGTGGAGAGACAATAGAGTTTCACGATGTTTGCAAGAAGTTAGCAAATAAAGAGTTCCAAGGCTGGCCATCAAAAAGATGAATCACCTTCCTTGGTGCAGGAAACTTGTTTCAGATGTTTTTTTTATTTTTTTATTAATTCTCTAGTAATTCTTTAGGGGAAAAATTAAACAATGAGACTTGCAATAAATGCCCATATAAAATGGTCTGGCTGTAAAAGTCTATGATATTACCCTTTTTTTCTGATATATTCTCAATTATGAAAAAGCTGCTTGTTTTCAGTCTTTTTTAATTAACAAAAACTGAGAATATTGATAATTAAACATGTTCTTCAATAAGAACAGTATTTTTTGAAGGGGAAAAGAATATGATTGTAGTTTACATCTTAATGTTATTTGTTTTTTAGCATTTTAATTTACATTATTATTTTTTTTTTTTATAAATCAATAATAATTTATTAATTTAAGTCACCCTGTGGCCCCCTGGAAGTTTGCTGAGCCCCCCTAATGTGTCCCCTGGTAGAGAACCGCTGATTTATATCGCAATCCAAGACTTCGAAATTTGTTCAGATTTCTCAACATTATTAAACTCTAGAGGAGAAACATGTAAGATTACCAGTTTTTTCCTCTGAAGAAAAGTCTGTATTTGCTCA
>NW_015783592.1:0-1326 GCF_001515625.1 Sinocyclocheilus rhinocerous | reverse complement strand
AACATTAATAGAACGTTCATTCAAAGTTGTCTGGTCTTTAATAACATTATTTAGAACATTCAGAGAACATTCAAAAGTAATGTTTCTGTAATGTTTGCAAAATGATCAAATGGAATGTTCCCTTAATGTTTCCAAACAACATTTTAAAAAACAGATGTTCATAGAAAGAACATAATGTTTTCATAACTTAATAAGAATGTTGGCGAAATGTTCTTAGAACATATTGTTCCAAGCTGGGATGACTGATGGACTAAACTACTCATTATCTATATTTTTACATAAAAATTCCCTAAAATTTTGTACACACATATGTGTGGTTGTGGGTGCGTGTACATTTTTTTTAGGGAATTTTTATGTAAAAATATAGATAATGAGAAGTTTAGTCCATCATTATATATAGGATGAACTATGAAAGCTTGTGCAAATCATTGCAAATAATCTGGGCATTAATGGGTTAATGGAAGTTGAGGATAAAGCGCTGAATGTCTGTCTGAGTTTCAGATCCCTAAACACTCACTTCTGCGTTTCTGCATCAATTATACATGCAAAGTGTGGAAAACTGCTGTGCATTTGTCTTTATCAAATATTTAGTTTAAGCGCGCTGTGATAGGGGCCGGAGAGGGCTTTGTCGTTTTTACACACGCGAGTCTCTTGGACGTCTGACTGCAGCGCTCAGCAACTTCTTCTGCCTGAGTGCAAGACCTGCGCTTTCTCACACTCTTTACACTTGGCCTGCTGCCGCCTACATTTTATGACAAATGGGTCTGCGCTGCGTGTGTGTGTGTGTGAAAGAGAAAGCACGTCTGGTAATGAGGGTGTGAATGCAGCAGAAATGAAAACACACACACACACACTGTGTAAAACCACACTGGCGTGTGTGTCCGCCTTTATTTACACCGTCGTTTCCTCTTACATAATAGTTTTGTACTCAACTGAGCTCTTAACCTGATTTCTATTGATCTGGCCCAGGCTCAGTTGTGCATACTTAATTCGGAGAAGTAATCAAATAAAATCTTGACACACACACACACACACACACACACACACGGGTAGTGCTGGTAGAAACAGTAGTGTTTGTTGTTTGCAGATTAAAATATGTTTTAGTTCATTATTAATGCTGTTGATTTGTATTTTGAGTTGTTGCATGTGATTCTTCAGTGCAGATTTGCGGCAGAAGTGATGTGATTATAGTCGAGCATTCAGGATTTTCATTCATCTTTGGATGAAATAGAAATGAAAAAAATATTTAATAGATGTTACATTTATAAAAAAAAACAATTTAAATATTTTTTAAAGAAATGCATTTAAAAATATATATTTTTAAAT
>NW_015783591.1:0-1348 GCF_001515625.1 Sinocyclocheilus rhinocerous | reverse complement strand
CATGGGACAGAGTTCTTCACGAGTACAACCGTTTACAGAGAGCAAACAGGTCTACGACCTCCCTCACAGTAAACCCCCAAAATCCAGCCCCAACACGGCAGAGAAACATCATCCTCATCAGCCTGATGAGAAGCCTGGTGGTGAGGGAATTGTGCTTCCCACCTCTCCTCTGAAAGAGGAGAAGAAGAGGAATAAAAAGAAAGTGGGCCACTTCTTTAAGTGGCTCGCTTCCCGTTTGAGGAAAAAATTCACCAAAAGCAAGAGCTCAGGTCAGGATGAGATGAAGGACCAAGGTACTGAGACGGAAACTGTTGAACTCTAAATCATTTTCTGGCGCTCAATAAAGGCCCAGTGATGGATATTATTTGGCTGCTGGACTGGCAGGACCAGCAGAACTTCTACGTCATTGTCGTCCAGCGCTTCTCACACTGCATGGATGTTTTCCACTTTGTGCAACACAATGGAGGCAGCATCGACGAGAAGTTAGCGAGGCTCATCATGTGGAGGGCAACGCTAGCCGCCAGTGCATGTTGTCGCCGTGGAGTTTACCATGGGGACATCAAATTAGAGAAACTCGAAGTCAAACTAATTGACTTTGGATGTGGCAGTCTCCTGACAGAATCTACCTACACAAGATTCAATGGTGTGTATTATCTCTAAAAACTCTTGTGAATCAGTTAACTCAATACTTAATGCGAAGAAGACATGCTGTGGTAATGACTAAAACATCAGACAAACTCTTTTTCCTCCAGGAACAGTTGTGTATTGCCCTCCCGAGTACATACTGAAGGGCGAGTTCCATGGAAAGCCAGCGACGGTCTGGTCTCTAGGGAACCTCTTGTTCAGAATGCTGTGTGGACACTTTCCAGATAGTTTCGACTTCTTCTCCACAAGTACAATTCTAATACAAAACTTAATAGGAGATGGACGTATGAATAATGCAGCAATTTATCCCAGTTTTCTGACCTGAGGATCTTACAGCTAGAATAAGAAGAGCAAATGTAGTTTACAGTAATAATCAGACTTCTCACCCATTTTTTTTGCACAGTATGCTGCCATTTGATGATCTCTCCCTTCTGCAGCAAAAGCCAGCCTTATCTGGACAGGATTGTTCACCATGACAATGAGTACTGAGCCTAAGATGCGCTAAAAACTATTCGACTTGAGATTGGACTAGACTTGTTACACTCTTTAAAATAAGGATAAAATGGTTCCTTTAAGAACTGTTCACTGAAACGTTCTTTGGAGAACCCAGAATGGTTCTTCTATTGCAAATCGAAAAAAAAAAAAGTGTATTTTTAAAAGTGTAGGATGAAAATTCACACTTCGAATTTATGATATATTTTTT
>NW_015783590.1:0-1347 GCF_001515625.1 Sinocyclocheilus rhinocerous | reverse complement strand
TGTATATAAAAGCAAATTATAACAAATTAAATTAAATTAAAGGAGCATTAATCAATATACTGTTCTAATAATTTAGAGTGTTTTAAGGCATTTCCTTTTTCCAGCTGCTGTAAGCATTGAAATAACATTTAAAAAAAATGTTCAAATGCAATAAAAAATACTTGGAGCAACTTTAATAAATTTAAATTTGTGTAAATAAAAAATACTGATAATCAAAATATTAAGACTTCTCCAACGTTGGTTGCACCACACTTTGATTTTGTGGACAAAACAAAAAATAAATCATACTGTATATATGTTGCATGTGCGGTTGATAAGATGTTCTGACGGCAGTTGCTAGGGTGTTGTGGGTGGTTGCTAGTTTGCAAGTGTATGACTTTACAGTAAAAAAGTAATCTAATGTATTGTTAGTTGTTGTTTTTTAAAATAACTTATGTCTGGTCAAACCAGCATTGGTTGACTGAGGTTGCAGTTCCATTAGCGCTGACTGTGGGAATGTTTTCATTAGGCTGCGTGTGTTTGTGGATCCTCTGAACGCAGCTGTTCAAACACTCTCTCTGCACCATCATGACATGTTTGAGAGGAGCAAACTGCTCACAAAACAACAGCCTTTCCTCCATCAAGTGAACATGCGTGCTCCATATGCGCTCTTATGCACTTCCAATTAGCACCTACAACCTTATTGAGTTTCACAAATATTTCAAAGGACTCACCAATGAATACACTGGATGAATTGTTACCCTATGTTTCTATGGTAGAAATAAGAGTGGTTCCAAATTCAGCTTCTGAATAATCTACAGTGTAATATTACATATACATTTATAAATCTTCAAATATTGATAAAAGCCAACAAAAGTGTTCATGCATGTTCCGGTCATATTTTGCACTAAACTCAAAATATATAAAAACTAAATTATATTTTTGCTTTTGAAAATATAATATATTAGTATATTTTATATTTTAAAGTACATATTTTAATATGATATATTTTAAAATATTTTACAATTTAAACAAATAAATAAAAAAAAATTTTGCTTATAGATAAATGTCTATACCTTTAGGACCATTAAGATGTTTTGCATTGTGACATTATTATTATTTTTTTTTACGACAATTCTCAATATAATTTTCATTATTATAATATATTTAAATATTTAAATTGTAAAATATTTTACAATTTAAACTATTGTCAAAAGGAATCTAATGAGAAATGATACTGACAATAATGAGAAAAGAAAAAAAGAAAAGCAAATTAATCTTTTAATTGCTAATAATTAAAAAATAAATTATATTTTGCTTATAGAAAAATAAAGCCTACACACACATAAAAAATGGGTTCTTCAGCAG